>NC_134687.1:400658993-400958993 GCF_050947455.1 Rhinoderma darwinii
CATAAGGCATACTTACACACACACACACACACACACACACACACACACACACACGCCATGTATACATATACACACAAACAAAGGGATAGCTCTCTGAGTACAGATAATGTTATAGTGTTACCTGTAGTCCTATGTAACACCACACACACACACACACACACACACACACACACACACACACAGGGCATGTATACATATACACACACGGCATGTATACATCTATACACACACACACACACACGGCATGTATACATATACACACACAAGGCATGTATACATATACACACACACGGCATGTATACATATATACACACACACAAGGCATGTATACATATACACACACACATAAGGCATGTTTACATATACACACACACGTCATGTATACATATACACAAAACACAAAGGGATAGCTCTCTTAGTACAGATAATGTTATAGTGTTACCTGTAGTCCTATGTAACACCACACACGGCATGTATACATATATACACACACACACACACACACACACACACACAACACAACACACATGTATACATACACACACAAGGCATGTATACATCTATATACACACACACACACACGGCATGTATACACACACACACACACACACACACACACACACACACACACACAGCATGTATATATACACACACACACACACACACAACACACATGTATACATACACAAGGCATGTATACATCTATATACACACACACACACACACACACACACACAAGGCATGTATACATATATACACACACACAAGGCATGTATACATATACACACACATAAGGCATACTTACACACACACACACACACACACACACACACACGCCATGTATACATATACACACAAACAAAGGGATAGCTCTCTGAGTACAGATAATGTTATAGTGTTACCTGTAGTCCTATGTAACACCACACACACACACACACACACACACACACACAGGGCATGTATACATATACACACACGGCATGTATACATATACACACAAACACAAAGGGATAGCTCTTTGAGTACAGATAATGTTATAGTGTTACCTGTAGTCCTATGTAACACCACAGACACCACATGGCATGTATTCATATGCACACACACAGCATGTATACATATACACACACACACACACACACACACACACACAAGGCATGTATACATATACACACACACACACACACACACACACACACACACACACACGTATACATATATATATATACACACACACACACACACACACACACACACACACACAGGGCATGTATACATATACACACACACGGCATGTATACATATGCACACACACATCAGGCATGTATGTATATATATATATACACACACACACACACACACACACACACACACACACACACACACACACACACACACACAGTATAGATAATGTAGATGTTACCTGCAGTCCTATGTAACACACAGGGATAGCTCTCCGAGTACAGATAATGTATTAGAGTTATTTGTAGTCCTATGTAACACCACAAATAACACACAGTGATAAACACACAAACAGAAAAATATACACATACACAGGGATATATTGACACACACATACTGGAACATATACACACAGACATACAGTATGTGCACAGAAAGGAACTTACCATCTCTCCTTGCTGCACAGGTTTCTTGCAGGACGGGCTGTGGGCGGAGCTTCCTACTCTGCTTCCTCAGTGTGTAACGAGGAGCAGAGAATATAGAGTTCAACCGGCCTGCACGGTGGCGCCCCCTACATGCTGGGTGGCTGCAGTGTCCTGTGCACCTGCACATGTCGCACACCCTTAAGGCCGGCCCTGCTTGAGTCCCCCCGAAATTGTTTAACTTGGAAAGCATTAGTTTAGCGCCTCAACTGAGGAATGAACCACCACTCCTCTACTAGAAGCGCTTCATATTTATAATATAGATTTCATATGAATCAGAAAGATTAAAAAAACTCTGTATGAAATCTGAGGCATACAATAGGGAGTAATAGGCTATGGGGGCAGTATAATGGCTCCATACAACTCAGAATTTGTATGGATCCGTAATATGACCGCGTGGATGAGGTTTTAGGGCTCCAATTTTGATATGATACCCTTTGAATTCAAGATTCTAGACCGCAACGTCTTCATATATGAATTAAGGTATCAGTGATCTACTCAGAAACTGTTAGGGTATATTCACACAGAGTATTTTGCAGGCAGAAAAATATGCCTCAAAATTCCTGAAATTTTGAGGCAGATTTTGACCTGCCTGCACTACCTTTGCCGCGTTTTTTTTGCGGTGTTTTTAGGTCGCGGATATTGAGCACCGTGGGCAAAAAACTTAGTGAAAAATGCTTTCTCTGCCTCCCATTTATGTCAATGGGAGGTCAGAGATGGAAACGCCTGAAGAAAGAGCATGTCACATTTTTATTCCCGCGAGCGTCTTTTTCTGCTTGAAATCAATGGGAGGCAATTTTGGCCGTTTCTTGGCGCACGTCTCTGACGTGGTTTCCGCATTAAAAACAGCGCCAAAAAACTGTGTGAACTAGGCCTTAGAGATCTGTATCCCATGGTTGCCTACCTAGGCTGTATTTGATTAATATTGAGAAGAAGCCATATACTGAAGCAGCAATGTACTTTATCTGTCCAACATGAATGGGTAGAAACCCCTTCTCTCTGAATAGAGAGGTTGGTTCAGGAAGAGGAACTGGTTGGTAGCTTACAAATGATTTGTAGTCAGTGTGTTAGAGGAGTACAGGAGAATGAAGTGAGTAGGTTAATGGCAAGTATTATTTTATAGGGGCTATGGCTGAGAGAACGATGGCTGAAATTGTATTGCACTATAACACTATGATAGTGAGTACACTGGCTGACTATATGGATACTATGTGTGTACTATGGCTATAGAGATTATGGCTGTTATTAAAAGGAATTACGGTTGTGGGCACTGTGGCTTGCTTTATATATGTTTACTATGACTGTGGGCACTATGGCTGCAAGGCTGGATTCACACGAGCATGTTCGGTCCGTAAAGGACGGAACGTATTTCGTCCGCAAGTCCCGGACCGAACACACTGCAGGGAGCCGGGCTCCTAGCATCATAGCTACAGTATGTACAACGCTAGGAGTCCCTGCCTCCCCGTGGAACTACTGTCCCCGTACTGAAAACATGATTACAGTACGGGACAGTTGTCTACCAGCGAGGCAAGGACTCCTAGCATCGTACATAACTATGATGCTAGGAGCCCGGCTCCCTGCAGTGTGTTCGGTCCGGGACTTGCGGCCGAAATACGTTCCGTTGAATCCAACCTTATGATGATTTACTATGGCATTATTGGGCAATTTGTCTGAGGGCTTTATGACTGACAGTTCTACAGTTGGTATTGTGTAAGCGCTATGAATGGTATTGATTGGGCAATATGACTTTGAGCACTATATCTGGTATTGCTTTTATATAGTCAATACGGCTGTGAGAACTATGGATTTTATACTACGGTCAATATCAGGCCTGCGAGATCATTTAGTCTGGCCCGACCACACTCAGACCCCGCCTGCTGCCGCCGCATCATTTACTACTTGTCTTCGTCAGTGACTTGAGGTCAGATGACTCAGGTCAGGTGACTGGACTGGTCCACTCCCGTCACAGCATGCACTGACCTCACTCTGACCGCCGCCGCTGCCGCCGCGTCATTCCCTGCTTGACTCTGTCCATCCTACTCACTCACATTTAGGCCTTATTTACACGAACGTGTGCGTTTTGCTCGCACAAAAAACGCTGCGTTTTTGCGCGTTGCAGTTCCCTGTGTCATAAGTGTTTGGTGCGTGGCAGGGTGATTTTCACGCATATGCCATCCTTATGACACGCGGTTTTGAGGTTTAGAAAAAGAAATGAAGGAGGTGGTTTTATTTTTCTCTTGATTTCTTGATCTACTGCTGCGCGAATCATGTGCAGCACACGGAAGTGCATCCGTGTGCTGCGCGTGATTTTCACGCACTCATTGACTTCAATGGGTGCGTGATGCACAAAAAACGCTCAAGTATAGGACATGTCGTGAGTTTCACGCAGCGGACACACGCTGAGTGAAAAACACGGAATGTCTGAATGGCCCCATTGACTTACATAGGTCCGTGCGACGCACGAGATTTTCACGCGCATATCACGGACGTGAAACACGTTCGTGTAAATAAGGCCTTAGAAGCAGGAGTAGGGCAGATGGAACCAAGTATTACGGCGGCAGTCTGAGTGAGGTTGGTGCGTGACGGCCCGGGAGTGGACCAATCCAGTCACCTGACCTGACTCAGGTCAGGTGACTGGACTGGTAAACTCCCAGGTCGGCACTCACCGACCTCATTTAGACCGCTGCCTCCTCATTTACTAATAGTGAATGACACAATTTGGCTCCATCCGCCCTCCTCTTGCTCCTGACCTAAAATTTTGAAATTTAGCTGAGGCCTCATGTAAAGATAGGACCTATCCTAAATGCATCAAGTGAGGTCAGGTGATTGAGGTCAGATGACTGGCTTGGTCCACTCCCGGGCTGGCATGCACCAACCTCACTCAGACCGCTGCCGCCGCCTCATTTACTAGTAGTGAATGAGGCTACTTGGTTCTGTCCACTCTCCTCCTGCTCCAAAAATTTAGAAATGTAACTGAGGCCTCATGTAAAGTTAGGACCTATCCTAAATTCATTTGCCGCGAGCCGCGCCCTACTAAGAACGCCGCCGCAAAGTAAAATAATCACGTCACTGGCAACATACACTACATAGTAATTAAAACTTAAGTGGTGTGACATCCTTCAAATGGCGATTACAAAGAAAAGAAAAGTTGATGCAGATTCAGTTAACATCACACGCTTCACCAAAGAGAAGCAGTTCCAGCCATCACATCAGGGGTGAGTTAATTAAATGTTTGACAAAATATAACAGGCTAATTTTTAATTTGAGAATTTTGTATGATGATATAAATGTTTTGAATGATGTTATAAATATGCAAATGGCTCTCGACAGAAAAAAGGTTCCCCACCCCTGGTTTAAATGGTCATTATGACTGGTATTATTTTGGGGCTTGTATTTTTTTGAAAATATCTATAGTATTATCTGGTCAATATGGCTGGTTTCATGTGGGCACCATGACTAACATTATGTTATATAAACTAAGACAGGCACTATTATATATTCACTACTACTTCCGCTGTTTTATATGTACAAAGAAGTCATCCCAGTCGGTCAGAGACTGGCAGACAATTATAGGAAATGCCTGCCACCGAAGGAAATGGCATATCTGAAAATTTTCTGTCAAGTAAATTATGGCAAAGTACATTTTTTTTATCTTTATGTGGAAAATATATGTGGAAAAATTAAAAAAATTACATGTGGTTTTCTTACTATTTCACATGACTGTATTCTCACATTTTTTCTTAAACAATTACCAAATCCCACGAATAGCTTTGACGAAAAACGTGATATGTTTAATTTGTATCCTAATGTTATTATACAAAAGATTATTAGCAGACAGAACACATAACCATCTTGGCACATTCTTCAGAATCTCTTATTTCAGCAGACAAAATTGAATACACTGGTTTAGTATAAAGCTACCCTCACACTTACCGAGCATGTGAGAAAAATGGTTTTATGTAACAGCGAGCACGGTTGTGTGTATTGCGCAGCATGCAGACTTCCCACTATCAGCTTATATCTTAGGCTTTCCAGTTAAGTAATTAGTAAAGTGGACGCTGCATAACTGTCATGTTACTATTTCCCAGACCTCTGTATGACAAGTCCGAGGCTAGAGACGAATGGCTGTGCAATTTGTACATAATTCTGTTAATGCAATGTTATGATGTTTTTATGTCTCTTGTGACCTATGTCACGTGGATCTAGTATTTCTAATCCTCATATTTCCCCTTTGCAGCATTATTTTATGGTCTTTCTCCTTAGATAAGCAAAAGTATATTTTTTATTTTTTTATAAAAAGTGCAAACGTTTGGAGTATTAGCTGCAGTATTAGCTATTATAAACTTCCTGGAAAGTCAGGCCTCTTACTGGTGTTTTCTGTGGCAGAGGAGCCAAGCTCTAGGGCATGATTATGACCGTCACCTCTGCACCCCTACCGCTATGTCTTGTTTCTACATTCTATTATACACACAAGACTGGCACAGAGGGACCAAGGAGAGATGGCAGGAAAACATGAATTCATAAGCATATGAGTATATTGCAAAGTTTTTCCTTTATTTGTGTGGGCACCTTTATGTTTTTTTCCTAAATTCATCGAAATCCCAGAAAACTCTTTAATGTTCCGAGGTAGCGTGAATACTGTAGAATTTCCAAACTGATTTTCTGTGTGGAAATTCCGTAGCGTTTTTGGAAGAGAAATTGACTCGCTGCAGATTAAAAATCCACACTGCAGGTCAATTTCCGCAATTCTTTTCTGTGGATTTTTTCCACAGCGTGGGGATGGGATTTGTTCAAACCTCATTAAGTTTGCTGCTACTGTACTACACTGCAGAATTTCCCCACAGAAAATCTGGTCGCAAATTCCCCAGTGGTTATGCTACATGTGAACATACCCTTAAAGCAAAAGCAAAACTTAAAGGGGTTTTCCACGGTCAAACAACTTATGACCTGTCCACCGGATAGGTCATCAGTATATGATCGGTGGGGGTCCGACACCGGCACCAATCAGCTGCCTCCGGGCACTGGTGGATATTCCTGGAAGCAGATGGCTCTGGTCATAGAATAGCGGCCGAGCTGCAGTACTGTGAATAGGAGCAGAACTGCAGAACGGCCGCTATGCAGTGGTCGGAGCCATCTGCTTCCGGCTCCAGCTACTGCATGGCGTTCAAAAATTCATGTGTCAGGAGGCAACCAGAGCAGCTGATCGGTGCGAGGTCCTGGTGTCCGATGATATACTGATGACCGATCGTGCCCGACCGTGTAAAACCCCTTTAATGTTTTATAATCTGTTTCTTAGTTATTTTGTTCTCCTACACGTTACAAATGCTGTTTACAGAGACCATAAGTTTCCTACCCAGCTTTCTGCATGTACTAGATGCCATAAGGCCTTGCGAGTTGAACACACATTTGAACCATATTGTGCACTGTATTGCGAGGCGTATATTGAGCTTTATAGTTCCATGTGGGGTGCACATTGGCATGGCCGCCATCAGGGCAGTACTAGGGGTACTGCTGTAAGGGGCCCGGCCAAACCTAATTGAAAGGGGGCCCGGCAACTGCCGCCACTTGCCTTTGGTAGAAAAAAACAGGCAATGGGGCCCGTTCTTTTCACCAAAAGTAAAGTCGTGAGCTGCGGGTCCTCCTCCACCCGGCTGTCAAACACTGCCCCCCCCGCGCGCTCATGCGCAGCTCGTGCGCAACCGCGAGCGCCCGCGCGCATCCGCAAGCGCCCACGCACACCGGCGCACGCACGACTCACCTGGGCCTCCTCCTCCTTCTTCTCCAGAGCGTAGCTGCGTAAGGAGAGGGGGAGGAGTCAAGTTGTAGATCCGGCGATGATGGTACAGGCTCAGCTTCTGAGCCGATACCAAACATTTGGCGTAAGTATACGACATTTTGCGGGAAGCACTGGCTTTCCATGTCGTATACTTACGACAAATGTTGGGAAGGGGTTAACAACCTTTTTCTCCTCTGCTCTTATGCATCTATTTTTGATCATAGATGGGGTTTTAAGATTGTACCAAAAATAAATCATGTATCTTCTATTTTGTTTATGTAAACCTGAAGGCCTGTTAATGTTGCCCTAACTGCGGGCAGTATGATATAGTGACAGGTGCACTGATTAAACTAAACTATGTGTTACTCTAGAGTGCTGCGTCATATAAGAGTAGTCATAGCTTTAGCACTGGCTTGTGTCCATTGTTAGAGCAGCATGAGTGTGCTAAAAGGTTCCTTTTAAATCGGTTTTCCAGTCCCTAAAAAATGTATGGCCTATCCTCAGGATAGGCCATCAATAGCTTCCCCTTCATTTCTACTTGCTCACTGTGAATCGTCGACACGGATGTAGCGGCGATTCACAGTATTGCAGCATTCTCCCAATGAAGAGAGCAAGTAGAAATGAAGGGGTAGAAACGCTCGTACAAGCGCTGCACTCCCTTCAAAACAGCTGATCGGAGGGGGTCCCGGTAGTTGGACCCCGACCCATCAGCTATTGATGGCCTATCCTGAGGATATATTGTAGAAGAATAATCGAGGCACTCACCGAAGCTGGCAAAACAGTTTCTTTATTACAAAAAGATCTCGGTCAGGATGTGGAATTGCCTACGGCCGTTTCACGTGCGTACACGCTTTCTCAAGGCCCTGAGGATAGGCCATCAATATTTAGGGGCTGGGAAACCCCTTTAAGTATTATATTCATTAAATCTGCAGAAAAAGGAATAAAGTCTATATATTTTTACATTAGAGTAGAGTAGGGCCCTGCCAAAAGAGTCTACCTTGTCATGGTGGCAGGCTTCAAAATCTTTTGGCCAAATAAAAAGTTATTAGTTATGTATCACACAAAGAGCGTGCTATGGTGCTGGACGGAGTATCGTTACCGGGTGGTGCCACGGTAGGGGGGCCCAGACAATTTAGCTGTATGGGGCCCTGAAATTCCTGATGGCGGCCCTGCATATAGATGATCAGGTTTTCTCCTAGAAGTCCTATATACAGTATTTGCAGGGGAAAACTCAATATATGTGATCTGAAGAAGCATGCTTACATTTTTTTATGCAAACTCCACATAAAAAATTCTCTGGTTGCTACAATATTTCTATTTTGGTATGCATGGACTCATTGATGCATATAAGCCACAGTCGGTATCCGTGTGATATGGACGCTAATACGCTCCTGCTCTGCCTGTGTTTCAGTCTTCACATTCATTTTAACATTTTATTTATGAATGTGTTGGGAGGATTTAAATGTCACAAACTTGTGAGAGGACAGGTTAGGCCAAAAATAAAATAAAACAAGAAAAAACAGAATTAAGGAACATATTGTCCTTCATTTGAGAGAATTACATGTTAAATATTATATGTTTGGTGAATAGCCATCGCAGAAATCATTAGGCCCAATTAATTCTTCTGCATAACCTCTTCAATCAATCAATTGAATCAATCTAAAATGAATAATTTTTAAACATATTTCAATTTTTTATTTTGTTTCCATTTTCTAAGGCCCCATGCACACGATTGTAAAAACGCCCGTAATTACGGTCCGTAATTACAGGCCCATAGACTTCTATTGGCCACGGGTACCTTCCCGTTTGCTTACGGAAGGTGCCTGGGCCGTTGAAAAATATAGAACATGTCCAATTTCAGGCTGTAATTACGGCACGGGCAGGCCCATAGAAGTCTATGGGGCTCCCGTAATTATGGGTGGCTACGTGTGTGCACCCGTAATGGTACTCACTGTCCAGCGGTAGTCACTGTCCAGGGTGCTGAAAGAGTTAACCAATCAGTGCTGGATAGAGAGAAGGGGCTGCACTGATCGGCAGTAACTCTTTCAGCACCCTGGACAGTGACTACCGCTGGACAGTGAGTACCATGTGTGGCGCTCACAATATAGATTTCTAATGTTTCCTTCAAAAACCCACAACAAGAAAAAGTTCATACTTACCCAGAACTCCCTGCTTCTTCCTCCAGTCGGCCTTCTGGGATAACGTTTCATCCCATGTGACCGCTGCAGCCAATCACAGGCTGCAGCGGTCACATGGACTGCCGCGTCATCCAGGGAGGTCAGACTGGATGTCAAAAGAGGGACGCGTCACCAAGACGACGGCCGGGGTACGTAAGAACTTATTTTTCTTTCTATCGCTGCGTTCCGCTGCGGAAACTCTGCCCGAAAAGGCTGCCCCTTCTTTCTATCCAGCAATGATAGAGAGAAGAGGCTGGCGATCAGAGCTGGATAGAGAGAAGAGGCTGGCTATCAGTGCTGGATAGAGAGAAGGGGCTGCCGATTAGTGCAGTGCAATATCTCTCTCTACATGTAAAGAGAAGCAGAGAAAACAGTCCTATAAATACGGGTGGAATACGGGTGACTACGGACCCATATTTACGGGCACGGGTCCGTAAATACGGGTTAAATACAGGTGACAAAGGACCCGTATTTACGCCAGTATTTACGGGAGGGAAAAAATACAGTCGTGTGCATGGGGCCTAACAGTTTGATAAAAAAAAATCTAAAATACATGTTAGGGTGGATTCTCACGTTGCAAAAAATTCTGTGGTTGAAAATCAGTTCAATTCATTGAAATGGTGTTGTTTTGGCGGGAAGCACGTGGATTCTGCAAGTTCTATTCAGATAAATGGGACAGTTGCAGACATTTCTGTAAAAAAATGTTTCACATATGAATCCACCCTTACTTATCTACACTGCAGAATATGTTGGTGCTAGATAAATAAATAATATATTTAGCTGCATTTTATCAGAATATAGTGGATGCTATTCTACACTACTACATTCCTGTTTGTGTATATAGATACATATAATTTTAAAATTACACACATCTGCTAAATTGGTGTAAATGCCGACAGTAGATAAGAACATCAGAACACATTGTGGCTGAACTACAAACATATATGTAAAGTTGTTCCATCCTACGAAACCCACAGCAACCGGTAAATACTAGAATGTAGTGCCAGAGGTAATGGGCATAATTGAGTCGTTTGGAGAACGCTCAGCATGGTAACCTTTTATACAAATTACAGACTATTTCAAAATCAGATTTCATTTTAATTGTCTAAGCACATTTGTACTATTTGGTTGCAGACCAAAAACACGACTTTCTTAACGTGCGTGGTTCGTACTAAGATTTGGATAAAAAAGTGATTTAATAAATGTAACGGCAGATTTTGTTTTGATAATGCTAAACATAGAAGCAAATTATTCATAGATTGTATGTCTAATAATTGATCAGAAATATAACCAGATAGGGGTTTTCTTTCTGTTTTCTTTTACCCTTTTTTTGTCCTGTCCTTCAGTTATATCCTTATACAAACACTGACAATCTTACTCGAGTTAGAAAATTATTTTCTATGTAATTGTCTCAGGTTTTAAGAAATCAAGAGGACACTAACGGCAGGGGGTAGGGAGACGGACAAGTGAGCCCTAATCTACCCGCCACTCTGTCCCTGCCTACTTGCAACGACCCGCCCTAGGCGACGGGGTACAACTGGGCGGAGGTCCCTGCGCTCAGTAAGTGCACGACAAACACGACAAACATACAAGGAACACAAGCAAGGAAAAGGGGCCGTTGCCCACGGCAACACCGTGAGCAACCAGAGTGGTGAACGAGCCGAGTCAAGCCAGGAGTGTGCGAGGTACAAAACGAAAAGCAGAAGAGTAGTCGGTAAGCCAGGGTCGGTATGGAGCAGGATCAAAAATAGCAGGAGCTGTAGCTGGGCCAGGAACCACAAGGAAGGAAACCAAAGCAATAACAAGCACCGAGGGACAGGAAGTGCAGGCTTAAATAGACCGAGGGCGGGAGCTAGCTGAGTCTGGCCAGGTTACGATAGGCTCTCCCACTCCTAAGCCTGCCAGCCTGAATGGTGGAAGCAGGAGTCAGTCTCAGGGATGTATTCTCAGGTGCTGACTGATTAGTTCTGGGAGTTAACCCCGCAGTGCCTGGCAGATCCTTTACAGACACATTCTTAAATGGGGTTTTCCACATAAAAGACATTTAAAGGGTGTGTCTATTTTTGTTAGAAGAGTTTCCTGAGGATAAACTTATCAGTGGGTGTCCTGCTGCTTGGACTCCCTGTAATCTGCTGAGGAAACAGTCAGCAAGTGTTCAATTTTCCTGCAGCGTCTCTACAGGAGGAAAAGAGCATTCGACTATTTGCATTGAAAACAATGGGCTGTCCGTGTAATGCAAGAACATGTCAGGTCTTCCAAAGACCCTCCTTGTAGCAGCTTTCTTCTCAGGCTAATAGAGGAGGGTCCTGAAAGGGCTGGTCCATTTAACCAAATTGTTAACGACTATATTTATTTCTAACAATTCTACTTTATATATTTGGATTTGTGAAAAAAAAAAAGATTTTCAAATAGTTTGTAATTTAGAATTGTGAATAGAAAGCTTCCTAAATTGCGTTCTATGCAAACTCCCCTCAAAGATTTTTTTTCAGAGTCCAGCAAGTTATTAATGGCAAACAAATCAGACATTTTGCAAAATGTGCTTTTTGTTAGTGGGTTCCTGTGGTTACCATTTTTGTGTCCTTGGTAATTTTCAGTTATGGGAAAATATAATAACAACAATATTAATGTTGCTAACGGGGTGTGTATGTGTTTGAGCTCATACCTGGCTTCCGGCAATGCTGAAGGTCACCAAGTTTGCATCAATGAACAAATAAATAGAATAAGGTTCATTTATGACCATGCAAAAACAAACTCTTCCTTACTCAGTATTACCCAGGAGATTTTTTTGCTACGTCATGTCTCTTTTCCTCCCAGACATTATTGACTTACGAAACTATTTTAACTGCTGACTAGACTGAAGATTTAACCAATTGACATGCAAAGAACTTTAGATGACAATGTTTTTTTTTAATCTTCTGTTATTTGTAAGACCACCCTATTTCGCCGCATACTGCAGATTCCTTAGAGGTAAAATTACATGTTAAACAGAAAAACATCTATTATAAACTGATACTTATGTTTTAACTTAGGCTTTGGTGACATTTGCGTTGGGGTCCGGCAAAACGACGGGTCCGGTGCACAACAGAGACTAACGGAAAACATGGGCACCGGATCCGTCACCATTGAAATCAACCTCTGGTTTCCGTCTGTGTCAGTTTGTGTCTGTTCAGGAAAGCTCCGACGCAACGTTAAAACGGGACCCCAACGTAGATGTGAACAAAGCCTTAGACAAGCTGCACCATGAGATAGATTAGATAGATAGATAGATAGATAGATAGATAGATAGATAGATAGATAGATAGATAGATAGATAGATAGATAGATAGATAGATAGATAGATAGATAGATAGATAGATAGATAGATAGATAGATAGATATGAGATAGATATGAGATAGATAGATAGATAGATAGATAGATAGATAGATAGATAGATAGATAGATAGATAGATAGATAGATATGAGATAGATAGATAGATAGATAGATAGATAGATAGATAGATAGATAGATAGATAGATAGATAGATAGATAGATAGATAGATAGATAGATAGATATGAGATAGATAGATAGATAGATAACACAAAGGAGAGCAGCTCATAGCCTTAATAATATTTCTAAAGGGTGTAAGCCTTAGGACCCCAACCTCCGGTCCCACATATGTAGAAAGCAAAGGAAGGCAGCACTCCACAGCAAGAGGTTTCAAGTGAAAAAATTCATTTTATTGCATTTTTACGTTTCAGCCCCAGCATGGGCCTTTCTCAAGCATGCTGGGGCTGAAACTTTGCACTGATAATAGGTGAATAAAATGCAATTTTTCACTTGAAACCTTTTGCTGTGGAGTGCTGCCTTCCTTTGCTTGATAGATAGATAGATAGATAGATAGATAGATAGATAGATAGATAGATAGATAGATAGATAGATAGATAAATGTCAGAGGATTACGGAAATGTACAATCTACCGACAATCTATGGTGTAAGGGGGCAGACAGATGGTCTACTGACGTAACAAGGATTGGACATATTGGATTTTAACATACCTGATCCTTTGGTGCCCATATCCACAGCATAAATGGCTCTTGGTTAAGCCCCTACATCAAGAACGGGGGTCACCTGACCCCGCTTTGCCTGGTGAGGAGGCTACTGGTTGTAGACTCCAGGCGGGGGACTAGTGGAGAGAGGGTAGCGTATGCACACGGCTCTTTCCATTCTGTTCTATGGGAGTTACAAAAACAGCTGAGCAGCGCTTGCTCGGCTGTTTCCATAGCTCCCAGAAGCAGAAATTAATGGGTGCACAAAGATGGCAGACCTGGGGGCATTCAGTAGGCACCCAGCTGCCGTGACAACCCCCCTCTGGCTAATGACTGAAACTTAGATGCCACGATGGTCGTTGACCACAGCATCTAAGTGGTCAAGGCCAGGATCGGAGTTATCTCCGATACTGGCCTTTAGAGCAGGGTGTCAGCTGTAATATACAGCTAACAACTGCAGGGTATGGAGGAGGCTGAGACTCCATACTTCCCCCACCAACTTCTGCCCTACATGTACAATGGATGTCGGGAAGAGGTTAAAGTCCTTGTACCAGAGTAACTGCAAAAGGTTTTATATATACGTAAAATCCACAATCCACTGGGCTTTACTCCTGTTCCCCTGGAAATATTTGGCGAAACTTTCATCAAGGAACAATTTATTGTTTTAATTATAATGTTACTAATTTAACAGTTACATTTTAAAGGGGTTTTCAGACTTTAGGTGAAATGTAGTATTACATGCTGGCCATTCAAA
The DNA here is from genome assembly GCF_050947455.1 of Rhinoderma darwinii. Taxonomy (NCBI): domain Eukaryota; kingdom Metazoa; phylum Chordata; class Amphibia; order Anura; family Rhinodermatidae; genus Rhinoderma; species Rhinoderma darwinii. The sequence goes on from NC_134687.1 coordinate 400,673,390, forward strand.
TAAATGTTCAACTATGTATTACATGGACGAGCCGGGTCTTTGTTAGTGACTCTCTGCTCTGGCTCATAGAGAGGGGTCTGTACCTGGAAACTCACATGCCTTCATAGAGCATATAGAAAGTGGTTGTTTTCATGAGACAGTCGTTTTAACGTATATGCGTTTACTGTATGGATTTTAGTAATATTACATTTTATTTATCTACCTGCTTTTCTACTATGACTTACTACTGTAATAAGTTTCTCCTGTTTTGATGTTCAAAATTGCATATAAAATCTGGTTGCTAGTAAGGGGTGATTGACGGGTCATGTGAATGATTCAAGTAGAGTGACTCAAGAGTAAAAAGCCCCCGGGCTGGAGAACTCGGGCGAGACAGGAAAGTGAGATGAACAGACAGGAAAGTAAAAGGAATATCCCAGTCAAAAATAATGTTGCTGTAATTCGGTATTTAGTCTGGAAGCCTATTTTGGCTCTTGACCTTTTACACAATAGCAGCAGTGATGTTACTACTAAGTTATTTCTGACCTGTGGTGTTGTACAAGTCTCTGTCTAGTTAGCAGACAGCATAGCGTTGTCTACCAGGGCAAACGGCTCACAGACACTAGTCCGCATAGGGATAGCTGGAAACTATTGAGTAAATGTTTTTGTTTTTTTTTAAATAAGGGATTTCCCTTCTGAGCAAAATGAGGACTCCCTAATGCTCATACCCCACAATGTGTTTAACATTTTTATTTAGCATTTATCCTTTACACATATGGTTGTGCCTAAAACTACTTCACTGAGTCAATGATAATCCTGAAAGTCATTTTTTATTTATTTTATATTTGCTGGGATACAGTTGTACAAGACTATATGCATTTACACTGATTGAATAAAGTTGAGTATTTAGTTCTTTTTTGTCACTTGCAGCACCGCGCTAAGTTACAGTATTCTCTAATCATACTGTAGCATTTTCTACTCTTCTAGCATTGACTTGTCTGCATTCTGCAATCTGATGTGACTTTATTTGTGAAGACCAAGTTCCTTCTAAGTACAGTGGAAAATGCCACACTGAACTCCATGCTGTGTACAGACATCAGGTAATAAAACAAGTCTAGTCATCCCGGGCAAGGAGACTGTGAATACTGCTGTGTGTGTATGAGTGCATACCGATGACTAAGGGCTAGGGAAGAGGCAGGTAGCAGAAGATTTCTCCGGGACTTGTCATCGTGTAACACCTGTCTGGAAGCCCGGGCGGCTGACAAACTCTTGGATGACTCCTACATTGAGAACGAATTGCACCCAGCAGTGTCTGTATTTCTGTCAGTCATCTTTTCCTGACTGTTCTGCTGCTTACATTAGCCTCCTTTCTTATATAGTGTTAGACACATGCTGCCTAAAGCGGTGCACATTTTTGTGGCTATGGAGTACACTATCAAGTTTACCCCAAAAGTGTAATGATGGGGGTGGGGAAACAGACAAGTGAGCCCTAATCTACCCGCCACTCAGTCCCTGCCTACCTGCAACGACCCGCCCTAGGCGACGGGGTACAACTGGGCGACGGTCCCTACGCTCAATAAGTGCACGACAGACAAACAGACAAGGGTACACAGAAGCTAAGGGAAATGGGGCAGTTCCCCACGGCAACACCGTGAGCAACAAGAGCAGTGAACGAGCCGGGTCAAACCAGGAGTGTAGGAGGTACCAAACGCAGAGCAGGAGAGTAGTGAACAAGCCGAGTCAAACCAGGAGTGTACGAGGTACCAAATGCAGAGCAGGAGAGTAGTCAGTAAGCCAGGGTCAGTATGAAGCAGGGACAAATAGTTCAAGAAGCTGCAGCAGGGCCAGGAAACCAAACGAGAAGAATCACAAGCAAGGAGGAACAGGAAAGGCAGGTATAAATAGACAGAGGGCGGGAGCTAGCTCCGTCTGGCCAGGCTGTGATAGGCTCTCCCACTCCTAAGCCTGCCATCCTGAGTGGTGGAAGATGGAGTCAATCTCACAGACATAGAAGCAGGTGCAGACTGATTACCTATGGGCGTTGACACAGAAGCTGTGCCTGGCAGATCCTTTACAGTACCCCCCCTTTTATGAGGGGCCACCGGACCCTTTCTAGGTGGACCTGGTTTATTGGGGAAACGAAGGTGGAACCTCCTGACCAATACCCCAGCGTGAACATCCCGGGCGGGTACCCAAGTCCTCTCCTCAGGCCCGTATCCTCTCCAATGGACCAGGTACTGGAGGGAGCCTTGGACCATCTTGCTGTCCACAATCTTGGCCACCTCGAATTCTACCCCCTCAGGGGTGAGAACGGGGACAGGAGGTTTCCTCGAGGGAGCCAAGGACGGGGAGCAGCGTTTAAGGAGGGAGGCATGAAACACGTCGTGTACTCGAAAAGATGGGGGCAACTCAAGTCGGAAGGAGACAGGATTGAGGACTTCAATGACCTTGTACGGCCCTATAAACCGGGGAGCAAACTTCTTGGACGGGACTTTAAGGCGCAAGTTCTTAGACGATAGCCACACCAGATCCCCGACCATAAACAAGGGGTTAGCAGAACGTCTTCTATCTGCCTGAGTTTTTTGTATGCTCTGGGACGCCTCTAGGTTCTTCTGAACCTGGGCCCAGACTGTGCACAGTTCCCGATGAACGACCTCTACCTCGGGATTGTTGGAACTACCAGGTGAAAGGGAGGAGAACCGTGGATTAAACCCAAAATTACAGAAAAAGGGGGAGACCCCTGACGAGTTACTGACCCGGTTATTAAGGGAAAATTCGGCGAGGGGAATGAAGGAGACCCAATCATATTGACAGTAAAAGATAAAACACCTTAAATATTGTTCTAGAGACTGATTAGTCCTCTCAGTTTGGCCATTAGTTTCAGGATGGAAGGCAGAGGAGAAGGACAGATCAATCTCCAACTTTTTACAGAAGGCTCTCCAAAACAATGAAACAAATTGTACCCCTCTGTCAGAAACAATATTGACAGGGACCCCATGGAGACGCAGGATGTGTTTGACAAACAAGGTAGCTAACGTCTTAGCATTGGGTAGTTTCTTGAGGGGCACAAAGTGGCACATCTTACTGAAGCGGTCTACTACAACCCACACCACCGACTTGCCTTGAGATGGAGGCAAATCGGTGAAAAAAACCAAGGAGATATGGGTCCAAGGTCTCTGGGGAATGGGCAAAGAACGTAGTAAGCCCGCTGGTCGGGACCTGGGAGTCTTGGACCTAGCACAAACTTCACAAGCGGCGACGTAGGCCTTAACGTCTTTAGGCAACACAGGCCACCAATAGTTTCTGGCAATGAGGTGCTTGGTACCCAGGATGCCTGGATGACCAGATAGTGAGGAGTCATGATTTTCCCTAAGTACCCTTAGCCGGAATTGCAGGGGAACAAACAGCTTGTTCTCAGGAAGGTTCCCGGGAGCTGAACCTTGATCAGCCGCAATTTCAGAGACTAAATCAGAATCAATAGAGGAAATGATTATACCTGGAGGCAAAATACAAGCAGGATCTTCCTCTGAAGGAGGGCTGGCCATGAAGCTACGCGACAGTACATCAGCCTTAATATTTTTAGACCCAGCCCTATAGGTAACCAAAAAGTTGAATCTGGTAAAAAATAACGCCCATCGAGCTTGTCTCGGGTTTAGCCTCCGCGCAGATTCTAGGAAAACCAGATTCTTGTGGTCAGTAAGGACCGTTACCTGGTGCCTAGCCCCCTCCAGGAAGTGGCACCACTCTTCAAATGCCCATTTAATGGCTAAGAGTTCGCGGTTGTCAATATTATAGTTACTCTCAGTGGGCGAAAACTTCCTGGAGAAGTAGGCACAGGGACGGAGATGGGTGAGGGACCTGGTACCCTGGGACAAGACAGCCCCCACTCCCACCTCGGACGCGTCAACCTCCACGATAAATGGCTCCATTTGGTTGGGCTGAACCAGCACCGGGGCCGAGATAAAGCACTTAAGGATCTCAAAAGCCTGGACAGCCTCAGGAGGCCAGTGGAGGAGATCAGCACCTTTGCGAGTGAGATCCGTAAGAGGCTTAGCGATGACCGAGAAGTTAGCGATAAATTTCATATTTACGGGAAATACCTGTGCGCCCAAGTGACCTCCCCGATGATCACTTAGGCATGGAAGTTTTCCGGCTGCTTATTCCTACGCCTAGGACAGTTGTTCACTTGATGCTTGTCATCCCCACAATAGAAGCAGAGACCATTCTTCCTGCGGAACTCTCTACGTTGTTGGGGGGACACGGAGGCCCCGAGTTGCATAGGTACCTCCGAGTCTTCCGTGGAAGAACGAAGCAACGAAATCTCGGGAGGCATCATGGGGGAGTCAGAGGAGAAAGCACAAAAACGTTCAAGTTGTTGTTCCCTGAGACGTCGGTCAAGTCGTACCACTAAAGCCATAACCTGGTCTAGGGAGTCAGAAGAGGGATAGCTAACTAGCAGGTCTTTCAGGGCGCTCGACAGACCCAACCTAAACTGGCACCTTAAGGCAGGGTCATTCCACCGAGAAGCTACGCACCACTTCCTAAAGTCAGAACAATACTCCTCAACAGGTCTCTTACCCTGACGTAAGGTCACCAGCTGACTCTCGGCAAAGGCAGTCTTGTCAGTCTCGTCATAAATGAGTCCGAGAGCAGTAAAGAAAAGATCAACGGAGGAAAGTTCAGGGGAGTCAGGAGCCAAGGAGAAGGCCCATTCTTGGGGCCCTTCCTGGAGCCGGGACATAATTATACCCACCCGCTGGCTCTCAGAACCTGAGGAGTGGGGCTTTAAGCGAAAATAGAGCCTACAACTCTCCCGAAAGGAGAGAAAAGTCTTCCGGTCCCCTGAGAACCGGTCAGGCAACTTGAGGTGGGGTTCAAGAGGTGAGGTGAGGGGCACTACCATGGTAGCATCAGGCTGGTTGACCCTCTGAGCCAGGGCCTGGACCTGTAGGGAGAGACCCTGCATTTCCTGAGCCAGGGTCTCAAGGGGGTCCATAGTAGTGTCAGGGACCAGGGTAGACTAGGTATATGGGCTTGTGATTATGTAATGATGGGGGTGGGGAAACAGACAAGTGAGCCCTAATCTACCCGCCACTCAGTCCCTGCCTACTTGCAACGACCCGCCCTAGGCGATGGGGTACAACTGGGCAACGGTCCCTACGCTCAATAAGTGCACGACAGACAAACAGACAAGGGTACACAGAAGCTAAGGGAAATGGGCCAGTTGCCCATGGCAACACCGTGAGCAACAAGAGTAGTGAACGAGCCGGGTCAAACCAGGAGTGTACGAGGTACCAAACGCAGAGCAGGAGAGTGGTGAACAAGCCGAGTCAAACCAGGAGTGTACGAGGTACCAAACGCAGAGCAGGAGAGTAGTCAGTAAGCCAGGGTCAGTATGAAGCAGGGACAAATAGTTCAAGTAGCTGCAGCAGGGCCAGGAAACCAAACGAGAAGAATCACAAGCAAGGAGGAACAGGAAAGGCAGGTATAAATAGACAGAGAGGGGGAGCTAGCTCCGTCTGGCCAGGCTGTGATAGGCTCTCCCACTCCTAAGCCTGCCATCCTGAGTGGTGGAAGATGGAGTAGTTTCACAGACATAGAAGCTGGTGCAGACTGATTACCTATGGGCGTTGACACAGAAGCTGTGCCTGGCAGATCCTTTACAAAAAGTTTCACTATTTTGAGTTCTCGTTGCTAATGACATTATGTAATGAGCTAAATTCTCTTTGTTACAGTCATAAGAATATGCCGGCTGTATAGGGAGTGAATAAATAAAGAGGGGGGGCCCAAATATACAAACCGGGCCCTAGCCTTGTGCCAATTCGAATCGCCACACCACTCCTTTCTTGGCATGAGGGTCCAAGAGCCCCATCTAATAGAAGGGATGTGATGGCATCTAGACCGCTTCTCTTCCTTTGTTTAAGATATATTAAGGGTACATTCATGTATATCATTTGTGTCTGGCCGTTTGTTTTTGCGTCTGAGCTGGACACCTGTCCAGTGTCCATAGCCAGACGGAGAAACGTTGCATGCAGTGTCTCTCTATCCGGCTCGGAGAGATCTCTGGTGTCACAACTGAATCCACCGGATAGAAAACTGACCCCATAAAAAACTATGGTATCAGTTTTGTCACCAGTTTCCCTCCCCCCCCAATTTTTTTTGTACTGTGCTAATTTTCACATGATGACACACAAAGGTTCTCTTAGATTCTGGAAAAAAAACCATAGGAAATAAAAAACATGAAATGCTTCAACCCATGCCATATTACAGAATTGCTTCTACAGGAACATACTGTGGCACACAGAGGTGCATGGAAGCACCACACAAAGCCATGCACTGTAAACCCATATAGCAGTGTATTCATATAAGCACAAAAGGAGCTAACCAGAGAAAGACCTGTGCAGCATATGATCCCCTCTGTCAAACCTGCATTCCCAGCTGCTCCCCACCAATAATATCGGGGTGCCTCACAGGATGAGAAGTGGTGTGGCAGGCAGCCACCCGAACATATCCAAGTGCTGTCTAGGAAGCTCTGCACTTGCAGGGCATATTCATTAGAGCAGGGGTAGGCAACCTGGTGAACTTGAGATCCACAACCCAGTCCATCCTCTACTCTGCGAACAGTTGCATGTCCAATAACAGTGACTAATGCAAACAGACGCTACAGAATACACTAATAATTTGCCAACCAAAGAATGCAAGAAATGAAGATTTCATAGCTCAATATATGTTTTTCCCTTCGGGACCTATATATCATGAAAAAAAAGTTTGCCTTTATTTTCTGGCCTTCACTTTTCAGACTGACTACTCCGCAGCTTTATGCTGGCCTTTTGGCTTGTAATTTTCAACAGTGCTCCATCTATGAATATCCATATAATACAATATAATAGGCATGACACCAGTATTTGCCGCAAGCGAGATCTTGTGACTTGTGTCCTCTGCCAAAGAAGGCATGTGTCCTGTATTCTGCAGCTGTATTCAGTGACCAAAGGCAGAATGTGGCCTTTGTCTGAGCACTTTGTACCGATCAATGGTATGTGTGACTAAGTAGGATTATCACTGTCACTTAGCTGTCACATGCAAGGGACTGGGTGTAAAATGAACTAAAATAAATCTCCCTTCATTTTAGAATGTTCTTTACAACTGTTTAAGAAATTAGAGCAAACATTATCATTCCAGGAGCCTCTGCAGTGTGAATACATGTACCCACCTCTGCTTTACATTCATTTAGTTATGTATAAAAATAATAATGATCCTAGCAATTTACCCCAGTTTATTAGAGAATTAAAATGCTCACAGCAGCGCAAATTATTTCAGGAAATACTGATGAAAATGCTTATAGGGGTAACAATAGTTTAACCCCTTAACGATAAGGTCTATTTTGGCATGGGACCGTTTTTCATACTGATGACCTATCCACAGGAGAGGTCATCAGTATATAATCGGTGGGGGTCTGACACCCGGACCCCGCACCAATCAGCTGCTCTAGTTCACAGTATAGCGGCCGTACTGCAGCTCAGCTCCTATTCTAGTGAATAGGAACAGAGTTGCAGATGTCCTTGAGGCAGCCAGAACAGCTGATCGGTGCAGTGTCTGGGTGTCAGACCCCCACCGATCATGTAATGATGATCTATCCTGTGGATAGGTCATCAGTGTAAAAAACGGTCCCGTGCCCGGACAAACCCTTTAATAACCAAGCATTATTTTTATTTTTTTCATCGTCCTATTCCAAGAGCTATAACTTTTTTTTCTGTTGACATAGCCGTGTATGAGGGCTTGTTTTTTGCGAGACAAATAATTTTTTTTCAATGGCATCATTTTTAAGGGAAAATATAACTTATTGATTAACTTTCATTACCTTTTCTTTAGGGGGGTTGAAAAAAATATCTATTCTGCCATTGTTTTTTTCATTTTAAATTCACACTGTTCACCGTGCAGTAAATAACATGTTGCCTTTATTCTATGGGTCGGTACAATTACAGCGATACCAAATATGTATAAGTTTTTAACGTTTTACTACTTTTGCACAATAAAACCTTTTTAAGCAAAAATAAAGGAATTTCACAAAGTGATATTTTGATTGCTTATATAATGCTTTGGTATGCTCGGTATACCAAAGCATTACTGCCGGTCAGTGTAAAACTGATGGGCAATCTATTAGATTGTGCCTCTGCCATGGCACCCCATCGACGGCCGGTGATTGCGGTCTATGACTGCTGATAGCTGACAGAGAGAGCCTCCTCCCTAAGTCAAACCACTTATGTGCCGGGGTCGCTATTGAGCGCGGCATTTTAAGGCGTTAAATGGCCGGGATCTGAGGTACAGTAATGCTCCATAGAAGTCTATGGGCACCATTTTATGGGTCCGCCTAATTTGGATCTTGTATGGAGTAGTAATATGCTTGTGTGCATAAGGCCTTAGTGTAATGAATCTTTATCTTATTATTGGAAGAATTTAAAAGGAATATATGGCTGTGTTCACATCTGCGTTGGAGGCTTCAGTAGGAACCTCTGTAGCAGTTTCCGTCATATTTGAAGGAAAAAGTAACGCAGCATGCAGTGCTATTTTATATGGAGAAATGACGGAAACCCAAGGGAACCCATTATAGTCAACAAGTTTTGTCAGGCCCCGTATGTGTAGGATCCGGCCCTCTCAGTTATTTTCGTTATTCTGTTCCTACGACGGAAAGGAATAACAGAAATTCTAGGGCAGATGTAACAGAGTCTAAGAGTTTCCTTTGGAATCCATTCCAGTTATTGTAGAATCAAATTCAAGTCAGCGAAAAATTTATAAGCCATTTAGATCTACTAAACCAAAGGACATCTGTACATGACTATGGATTTCCAACAAAGTATCTTTTGGCTTCTTACTTACTGATTTGATTAAACAGAGAAATAAAATAATTTTCTATTAACTTAAAATATTTTCCACATATGTTTTGTCAAGTAAAACCCAGCTGAACAGCATTTTTATCTGGAATTGTTCGTGCATATAACCCGTAACTGCCTGTCACTTGGTGATTAAAGATACAAAGTCGTTTTCGTCTGATTTTCTCCATACGGACAATTACACGAGCGAGTATAGTAGATAGGTATGAAATTATCCATAAAGTAATAAGTACAAACATATGGGCTAGTATACTTCCCATATAGAGTTGATTCTGCATGCTATAACTGGTAAACATGTAAAACTGGTTAGGAGGAACTCAAGATAATACATTAGTGAACTGCATTATCTATTATTCCCATTAAGTTAGAGCAGGGAAACTAAGGGGCTACTGAAAGTCACCAGGGGCAACCTCAGGGAATTGAATTTGTCCTTTTGCAGCAATAGATTGCAATTCTGCTACTGAGAAGAGTGAATTTACTACTGAAGCTAGATTTTGAAATAGCAGATAATGCATTTTCATAGTATATGAATACTGTACCTTTCAGAGGCTCATGGTTAAAAGATGACTTTTAAAGTCAAGTTTCCTTTAGAAAAATACAAAAACATGTTTTGCTAATAAATTGGGTCCCCCATCTATAAGCTAAAGCCAAGAGTCATGCCCAGTTTTAGGAACTATCAGTTTAAACAGTGAATAGCATGGCCCTCAATTGACTATAATGGGTACCGTTGGTATGCCTTGTTTATCCGAATGTGGTAAGCAGAATGAGCATGAATGCTCAAAATGAGACACCCTTGTAATCAGCATGTGGTTGGGGAACAGACAGTTGAAAATGGGGTTTCCCTAAATGGATGAGGGCAGCGTGAAGTAGTGACAGACATGTTGATTTTAGCGCTGTGTCTGTTTTATCAGCCTGTGGTATACTTTTTATTAGCTAGATGTCCTCACTATTCATGAGCTGGGGGCTCCCCTTGCCCACTCTCTGAGGGCAGCGTGAAGTAGCGACAGACATGTTGATTTCCGCGCTGTCAGTTATATGAGCCTGTGGTGTATTTTTTATGAGCTAGATGTCCTCACTATTCATGAGCTTGGGGCTCCCCTTGCCCACTCTCTGAGGGCAGCGTGAAGTAGTGACAGACATGCCGATTTCCGGGCTGTGTCTGTTATATGAGCCTGTGGTGTACTCGCCCAACCGCCGCTGATTGACAATAGAGACAGCGCTAAAATCAGTATCTCTGTCACTACTTCATGCTGCCCTCAGAGATGTCAGCATAAAGAGGGTGACAGAGCTCTGCCATATTAATTGATCTGTATTTTTGCTGTTGAAGAAGGCTTAGGGAGATGGAATATAACAATAGAAGCAAAGGATTTGTCGTGAGTATTTGTAAGATGTAGACTGTTGACTGACTTAAAGCAAATCATAAGCATTATACATTTTGACTGGGTTACTTAATCATGGTTCTAGTTTCCTATCTCCTTCTGGCTCCTTAAAGTAAACATGTGAATTTGACAATGGAGGAATTGACCATTTACATTTTCAGCTGGAATGTATTGACTGATCCGAGACGCTTCCAGCAATCAGACGCCAGAGCTGCATTCAGAAAGAGGGTTGTCCTATGGTTTTACAATTTAATGGATCTTTGAAACGTTATTGCCCATACATAAAATATTTGTCTAATAGTTGTATTACTGGACATATTCTCACAGTAGATTTGACAATCACTCTGCCTGTCAAGCTGTCACTTAGTATTAGCATGTCTATAGTGAAGCAGGCATGTGAGCCGTGGCTGACTCGGAGCAGATTGTACCAGGTACCATAACCATTACCTTTTATTAGTGTATCCGACATGCTTCAACAAACAGACTGATGTAAATACAATATACACATATCTAGTGTCAGTAACTGGTAAAATTAAAATTTATGGGAGACTATTTAGATATAGTTTACAGGATTAAAATACATAATATATTAAAATATATTTTTTCAAGTGGATATTATAGACAGGATAACCGTCTATAGAAAAAGCACAAAATGACATTAAAGAATAGAATGCAACACACTTCTCATGAACATGATGGTGAGAATTTGGCACAAAGGTTAAACAATTGGCAGCGTCTATTTAATATTTTTAATTGTCATTTTTGTTAGAATAAGGGGGCATGAATAATATTAGGTTTACGACTGATAACTTGCATCAACGTGGTTTAAACCAATGTGGTTTGCATTTTCCCCCTGTGCTTTTATAGATTCACTCCGGGAACTCAGGATTTAATCCAAATTTGAAATGAAGGGAAAAATAAAACCACCTCCTTCATTTATTTTTCTAAACCTCAAAACCGCGTGTCATAAGGATGGCATATGCGCGAAAATCACGCAGCCACGCACCAAACACTTATGACGCACGGAACTGCAAGGCGCAAAAGAACGCAGCGTTTTTTACGCGCGCAATACGCACATGTTCGTGTAAATAAGGCCTAAAAGAGACCTAAATATGCTGTGCACAAGCTGTACTGGCTCCGCTCCAGTGTGCATGAGCCCTTAAAAAGAGGCAAACTGCTAAACTTATTAGGGTATGTTCACGCGCAGTGACCAAAAACGTCTGAAAATACGTAGCTGTTTTCAGGCGAAAACAGCTCTTGATTTTCAGACGTTTTTGTAGCAACTCGTGTTTTTCGCGGCGTTTTTTATGGCTGTTTTTGGAGCTGTTTTCAATGGAGTCAATGAAAAATGCCTCCAAAAACGTCCCAAGAAGTGTCCTGCACTTCTTTTTACGAGCCGTCATTTTACGCACCGTATTTTGACAGCGACGCGTAAAATAAAGGCTGGTGGGAACAGAACATCGTAATTCCCATTGAAAGCAATGGGCAGATGTTTGTAGGCGTATTAGGGGCGTTTTTTCAGGCGTAATTCGAGGCGTAAAACGCCTGAATTACGCCTGAAAACACTGCGTGTGCACATACCCTAAGCGTTTAAAACTTGAAAACTTGAAAACTGTCCATAGATTTTGTGTGTGTTATAGGTTAACTATATTGTGAAGACAAGGACTGATGTGACTGATAACACCCTGTGTAGAGCGCTGCACGTCACCCTACCAGGAGCTCAACTTATAGGTCTTGCTACTGGGACCCCACCAATCCGCTGTGGGGAAAACACAATATTAATGTTTGTTTTACATAAAAAATTACAATTAAATTACAATGTGTGTCGATTTTCAGTAAGTGCCTTGTGGTCCCCACATCCTGGATGCTAGATTCCATAACAGAAGAAAAGTCCAAAGCAGGGGACCCCCTACGTACTAATAATAACGCCCTAAACAGGCGCAACACAAAGTGTTAACTCATGGGAGATCTGTTTGAGACTTGATGTCGTAAGTCTTCCTATTTTGTGTCATGCTTGGTAATGTTGGCGAATGGTTAATATTTCTATCAAAGGACTATGTCTACTGTCTATATTGCAGCACCACATTCCTAGGCCTCATGCACCAGACCGTAGCCGTGTGCACGGCCCATGATCGCGGCACGGACGGCCGCGGAGTGTCATCCAGGGGGCGCCCGCAATTCACGGACCGTGCACACATTGATTTCAATGAGCCCGGAAAGCAAACCCGGACTGTATAATGACTTGTCCTATTTTTTTGCGGTCCTGGTTTCCGGCCAAAGCACGGACTGTGGAAACCACGGTCGGGTGCATGAGCCTATAGAAATGAATGGGACCGCAATTCACCCGCAGACCTGCGGGTGAATTGAGGCTGCAAAAACGCGGTCGTGTGCATGAGGCCTTACATCTTTTTTAGACAGGGACATTTTGAAGATTTCTTTATCTGAGTTCTTTGGGGCTGTCATTTCATGTTCATTGTTACTTGACCTGCGATCACCCAGGAAACGTCAACCCCCATTTCCACACATGTACCTCTGAGGTTAAGCTAGGTCAATCCTCTAGGAAACAGCTGATCATAAAACTGTCCATGTTGCAGGATCCTGTTTAAAAATATTATGTATTTGATCAACCAGAAACAGATTATGGGGAAGTTTACATTTTACGTTGTTGTTCACTAGATATTAGGAAAAGTCTATTAAACTCTGGTCCCTCCAAGCTGAGTGATACTGAAATAACATTGTTAAAAATGTCATTTCCTAGGAATGATTCTGCTGATTGTGAATGCAGCCGAGGTGGTCTTTAAAATGACCTCTTAACCCATAGTTTTCCAGTCTACTCCCTTTTACCACCTCCAGCTGTCAGCAGAATCTCATTAGTTCCTACAGGCAGGTGAACCCATCAGCAAATACTGATCTTTTGATCTTTTCTGCTTGGTTACTTGAATTTTACTTTTGTCTGCCTCTGATTCACCAGTGTCCAAAAAAAATCAGTGAAAAAAAAAAAAAAAAAGATGTTTAGAATAGATATATACTACATACTTAGGTTTATGGGCAGAAGTTGACTAGAGTCCGTATTGCCATAATATAAAATATTCCTAACATCTTGAGCCGGTCTGCCATTGTTTATCTAAGTGAGTGTTGTTCACGTTGTGGTCATATGGGCCACTGTTTGAACAAGTTTTTCCTCTGCTATAAAGGTGCTCAACCCACCGAACCCACGCTCAATAAATTACTGCCGCAGATTGAAGATAAGTGACACGTGATGCTACTATTGACTTTTATGGCATGTATTAGCAGGGATAGGGATATGGCTCTTCTAAATCATGTACTACTGCTCTGCCCATGTATTAAGATCCCCAATTTCCTCTTATGACTGCGTCAAGTTCAATATACAATAACTACCTATGCTGTTCGGACGATAAGCAGTATATGAATGATTCGATTTCTTCATTTTAGCCATTCAGGACGCTTGATATTCTAGACCTGAATGTTACCTATCAGTGTTATATTTTTTTTGAAGAAAAATGTACTTTTACCACCATTTTTTTGCCACTTTGCTGCTGAGTCTAGGCCTGTCATGCATTATATTATCCAGAGGAGCCAAACATGAATACATTTCTCATCATAAAATGGTCCTTACATTTTTTTTTACATAAATTACATCATTAAAATGCAAGGACAAATGGATTGATGGCAGGATTTGTTTATAGTACAAAGAAATATGGGTGTTTTTTGCACTAAGTTAATACTGTATGTAAAAAAAAAGGTAGTTGTATAGACATATTTGGGATAAGGCTTTAACTTTAAAAGGTTTATATTGGGCATCATGCACATGGCAGCATAGATAGTCCCCATCCACATTGTACTATGGAGCCACAGTAACTTTGTGTGCTGCCATATGGTTCTTCGTCAAGTGTTGGTGATCTTCTAGGGGAGAATATCTTCATAATGCGACAAGCAATGGAGCATGCCTCAAATTTTGTTCCTGTTGGATTTGTACAGAATTAAATAATTAAAAAAAACTTCAGTATGCTTCTGTAGGAGGTAGAGTAAGGTCTCATGCACCCCTGTAAATGTCCTGTTATGGCTCTGTAGAACATGAACCTTGTAATACGGCCGTGTACATGAGGCCTTAGACTGAATTGTGTAACATTTTGCTATATCATTGCCTTCGTCATACTATTATTAGTATGTTATATTTTTACATTTTAACCATAGTTAATGTTTCAGTCATGACTTAATATGACACACAGAGCAATATTGGTCCAGTGCACGGTAGTCACAATATCAGAGTTTTACGCACATAGTAATGCACTTACATAAGCATTTAAGGTGAAAATAAGATTCTTTTAACTAAATTATGCCTGAGGTGAAAATTCTCAGGTAGCTTCTAATTTAGTAGTGACTCAGCTAAGCATGAAATATGTTCTAAGTGTACAGTAGACTTGACAGGTAGCCTGCATAGTTTTTAGTGAGATCACTTACATCATTGGAGATGTGGCTGACATTAAACTCACTTCTGTATGGAGACATGATGCATGTTTCAACTATGCTTGAAATGTCTTTAATGTCACTTCTAAATTTTAATATCCATTGCGTATAGCCTTTTTTTTGGAAGAAGATGTTGACTAGATAATCTTAGCACAATCTGAAATGTATTCAGCCATTAGCTGATAATTGTTGAGACTGGAATTGGATATATCACATCATATTCACACACTCTTCAGCATTGAAATTTCAACACTAAGAAGGAAATCACAGGATCGATAGACATGTTAATGATATGCAAATGTAAAAAAATTATTTATTAATATTTGATTTATTCAGTATCGAGTATGAGCGCCACATGCAGAAATACACACACTTACACGCCTTGGCATGCTATCAATGAGGTTATTAATGGTTGTCTGAAGAATGTTATGCCACGCTGAATGCACTTGAGCACGCAAATCATCAAGATTGACTTGCTGGCAGTTTCCTTTGCAATTGCCAACCAATGACGTCCAAGATGTGCTCAATGGGAGACACGTCCGAAGACGCTGCAGGCCATGGCAACATGTTTAGGCCACCCAGGCTGCTCACAGTAGCACGTGCAACATGTGACCTGGCATTGTCTTGTTGAAAAACGGCTTCTGGGCTGTACCACTGGTTTCACGACCAAATCAATGTAACTGTTAGTGAACTTGAGCTGTTAGTGCACTTGAAATGAAGACTAGAGGGGTCCAGCTTCCGTACATCATGCCACCCCACACCATAATCCTTGGAGTAGGACCATTGTGATGTTCCATTGTGAAGGTCTATTCATGGTGTTGTCCACGTGGTCTCCAGACCAATCTCCGGCTATCATTGCATCTGAGACAAAAGCGGGACTCATCTCTGAAGAGGATAGACCTCCATTCCAGCCTCCATTGTCATCTTGCTGTGCACTATGATAGCCTTTGAGAGTTTGTGGTCAATGGAACTCCTGTAGCCAGGTCCGGACTGGGACTTAAAATCAACCCTGGAATTTTAAAACACAGAGGCCCATCTCTGTCCATGCAATATGTTTGCGCGTTTGCGGTCGCACACTCCTGCTTTATAAGAACATTGTTCATTGTTTCTGATGCTTCTTGAAATGCTACCTTCCTGTTGTGCTACTCAGATATTTCATAAATCCAAAAAATATCACAAAACTGCTAAATATGAGCAGCATATGATGAGCTGAATATGAGCAGCACAGAATGGAGACCTACTGAAGATGGTGACAATATCCTGAAATGGACTCTCCCCAATCATATTTAAAATAAAGTACAAAATAAAATATTACAAAAATATATGTGTGAAATAAATATAACATATCATACACCAACAGGATATATAACGTGTCCATACGGCATATACTGTGTATACTAACAATGCCATCGTATATATTGTACAAATAAATAATGATTCTATATATACTATACGCACGAACAATGCGTCATTTATACTGCTCATATAAAAATCACCAATTTAACTGCACACATGAATAATGCTTCTATATATACTAAACACATGAATAATGACACCATATATACTGTACACATGAAAAACTCCACTATAAACTGTACACATGAATTCTATTTACACTATACACATTAGTAATGCTGCCATATACTGTATACTGGACACATGAATAATCTGGCACACATGGTGCACATGTGCCACTCACATCTAGAACACATGCCACACATGTACCACTAAAACCTAAGACATTAACCTGCAATTGGGTTTATCGGGTAAGGGCATTTTGACTACAAAAATAACACCGCATCTATTACTATTTTTCCTGTCAAATTTGATGGAAACTGCAACAGAGGTGAACAGATCTTAACTTTTCTGCAGCTAATGGGGGAGTGTTGGTTTACTGTAGACAGTAACAGAGAGAGCAGCACTGCTGAGCAGTGGCTGTATATCAGGTCCAGTGGCTGCTTATTGGCTCAGAATACAGCAGCCGCTCAGCAGTGCCTTTTTATTTTTCTCTTATCGAATAAACTCGGTGAAACCTGCTGATCGGGCTCCACCCCACACACAAAACAGTAAAATAACCAATTCTGGGCTGGTGGACGGACTCTATCCTTCTGGTGGACGGACTCTATCCTTCTGGTGAGAGGAAGCAGTGCTGCCACTTTATTGTTGCTCGATTATACAGAGGCAGCAAACCTAATCCCTCTTCTCTCCTTTGTGTCTGATCAATGGCTGCTTACAGATAAGCCTGATCAGACACTCAGTGTGAATAGGCTTCAGTCCGCAGCTAAAAAAAAATCTGGGTGGCAGTCAAACCAGTCCATCTGGCATTTACCAGAACTGCCAGATGGCCAGTCCAGGCCTACCTGTAGCTGGACGTGTGGCTTGTAGGCCAATTTTGTGCAAATGCCTTTTGATGGTTTGTGTCGACACTGGTTGCCGCCCTAGGCTTGGGATGTGACATCCAATTTATCTTGCAGTGCAGAATGGATCACTACGTTCCATTCTTCCAATCAGATGATTCGTCCGTGCAGACAGTGGCGTAGCTATAGGGGTCGCAGCGGTCGCAACTGCGACCGGGCCCCGTAGCTAGGGGGCCCGCAGGCCCCCCTCATCACACTAGCGCTTCAATGATTGCTCTACATTGCTGAGTCCCTGCTGTGGTACAAAAGAGACCCAGCAATGTAGCTTAAAGCATTGGTGGCAGCTCAGCTGTCAGAGAGTCATTGCACGGAGGGGGAACAAGACGGTGGAAAATGAATGATAGATGAATCCACTCATCTTACGAGACCCAGGCCCGCCCACTGTACTGTCCACCCAATCAGCTCACTTCTTGCTGTTTCCCTCTTCCTCGTGACCTGTTCAGAGGGAAAGGAATGGCTACAGCAAGAAGATGGTGTGCGTGTCTGCTGCTCCCCTGCAGTACCAGCTGCTCTCTGACCCCACAGCAGATGTAAGTAGCAACTAGTAATCCAGCTCTTAACCCCTTCACTGTGTGTGTGTATGTATGTCTGTCATGCTGAGCAGTCACACCTCAGGGCTGACAGTTTAGCATAACAGACAAAGTATCTATCTATCTATCTATCTATCTATCTATCTATCTATCTATCTATCTATCTATCTATCTATCTATCTATCTATCTATCTATCTATCTATCTATCTATTTATTTATCTCATATCTACACTGGCGTAGCTATAGGGGTCGCAATTGCGACCGGGCCCCGAAGCCAGGGGGGCCCACAGCCCCCCGCACCACATCAATAAAAAGTTACTATAGTAACTCGGGCCGCGGGCCCCTGTTACTATAGTAACAGACTGACCTTACCTTCCTGGTTCCGGATCGCAGCGGAGGTCCTGACGTCACAGCGCTATGTACCGCGCACAACATCGAGAGGACAGAACTTCCGCCGCGGCTGAAGAGGAAGGTAAGATTAGTTGCCCTGACTGGCGGGGTCCGACTCCCGGGACCCGCCAATCAGCTGTTTTGAAGGGGCCGCAGCACTCGTACGAGAGCTGCTCCCCTTCATTCCGGTCACACTGTGAATCGGTGTCGGCGATTCACAGTGTGAGCGAGTAGTGAAATGAAGGGGAAGCAGCTCTCGTACGAGTGCTGCGCCCCTTCAAAAGCTGATTGGCGGGTCCCGGGAGTCGGACCCCGCCAGTCAGGGCAACTAATCTTACCTTCCTCTTCAGCCGCAGCGGAAGTTCTGTCCTCTCGATGTTGTGCGCGGTGCATAGCGCTGTGACGTCAGGACCTCCGCTGCGATCCGGAACCAGGAAAGTCCCGGGAGTCGGACCCAGACACATCAGCTATTCATGGCCTATCCTGAGGAAAGGCCATCAATGTTTAGGGACTTTACAACCCCTTTAAGCCTACGATGTAGCAGGCTTAGAGGGCCCATGAGACAGGATCACAGATTGTGTGATCCTGTTTGCTGGGCCCTGTATCTAAGACAATCACATGGTAGGCTTAGATACATGGCCCATGTGTGATCCTGTCTGTGGGACCCTGTATCTAAGCCTACCACACTGTCGGTTTAGATACAGGGCCCCAGCACACAGTAATCTTATACTGTATAAGATTACTGTCTGCCTACGTTGTGGTAGGCTTAGATACAGGGTCCCACAGACAGTATCACACATGGGCCCTGTATCTAAGCCTAACACACGTGTTACTAATCTTTTTTTGTGTCTTTTCTTACAGGTTCGGTCGTTGGACTACGGCGGATTCCAGGACTACTTCGATGACGGCTTTTTTTTTTGTTATCAATAAAATGGTTAATGAGGGTTGTGTTGGTTTTATTAATTTCAATAAAATATTTTTTCTATGTCTTTGTGTTTTTTTTTAAACTATATTACTACCGCCTTAGTAATGGCCGCTGGCTGATTGACAGCATCCATTGCTAAGGCGGGGCTTAGTGTTAGCCGGTGCAGAGGCTAACACTAACGCCCTTTATTACCCCCGGTACCCACCGCCACCAGGGGTGCTGGGAAGAGCCGGGTACGATCCAGTACTTGACCATCTGTAGTGATGGTCGGCCACTGGGGTGGCCGCAGGCTGGTATTATCAGGAGGGGAAAGGCCAAAAACAGTGGCCCTTCCTACCCTGGTGATGCTAGGCTGCTGCTGCTTTATTGTATCTGGCTGGTTATGAAAAATGGGGGGGACCCCACGTCATTTAAAAAAAAAAATAATAATAATTGAAAAGAACGATGTGGGGTCCCCCCCAATTTTCATAACCAGCCAGATGCAACACAGCAGCAGCAGGCAGCATTACCAGGGTGGTAGGGGCCACTGTTTTTGGCCTTCCCCAGCCTAATACTACCAGCCTGCGGCCACCCCGGTGCCTGCCCATCACTACAGATGGTCGGGTACTGGTTCGTACCCGGCTCTTCCCAGCACCCCTGGTGGCGGTGGGTACCGGGGTAATAATGGGGGTTAGTGGTAGCCTCTGCACCGGCTAACATTAAGCCTCGCCTTAGTAATGGAGGTTGTCAATCAGCCGGCGGCCATTACTAAGGCGGTGATAATAAAGTTTAAAAAGATACAAGCACATAGAAAAAATATTTTATTGAGATAAAAAAACACAACCCTCATTAACCATTTTATTGAGAATAAAATAAACGCCGTAATTTAAGTCCTCGTATCCGAAGTCCAACAACCGAACCTGTAAAAAAACACAAACACACAAAAATAATCAGTAACACATAAAGAAGCAAAATTATTATTCTTACCTTTCCTGGGCCCAGCGCCGGAGCCGCAATGTCAGCGTGCTGAGCCCTGTATCTAATCCAATCATGTGTGATACTGTCTGCTGAGCTGTGTATCTAATCCAATCATGTGTGATACTGTCTGCTGGGCCCTGTATCTAATCCAATCATGTGTGATACTGTCTGCTGAGCTGTGTATCTAATCCAATCATGTGTGATACTGTCTGCTGGACCCTGTATCTAATCCTATCATGTGTGATACTGTCTGCTGGGCCCTATATCTAATCCGATCATGTGTGATACTGTCTGCTGAGCCACTGTATCTAATCCTATCATGTGTGATACTGCCTTCTGAGCCACTGTATCTAATCCTATCATGTGTGGTACTGTCTGCTGAGCCACTGTATCTAATCCTATCATGTGTGATACTGTCTGCTGGGCCACTGTATCTAATCCTATCATGTGTGATACTGTCTGCTCAGCCACTGTATCTAATCCTATCATGTGTGATACTGTCTGCCCAGCCACTGTATCTAATCCTATCATGTGTGATACTGTCTGCTGAGCCACTGTATCTAATCCTATCCATAGTTTATAGGGTCGTAGTGCTATAGATATGCTATGCTGTCTCCTATACACACTTTTTTGGGGGCGGACACACATGTATTGGGGCTATTTCCCTGACATTTTAAGCCCTGAGGGTATGTTCACACGACAGCGTCCGTTACGGCTGAAATTACGGTGCTGTTTTCAGGAGAAAACAGCACCGTAATTTCAGCCGTAATGGCATGTGCAGGCGTCTTTTGCTGCGTCCATTACGGACGTAATTTGAGCTGTTTTTCTATGGAGTCCATGGAAAACGGCTCCATTTACGTCTGAAGAAGTGACAGGCACTTCTTTGACGCGGGCGTCTTTTTTACGCTCCGCCTTTTGACAGCGGCGCGTAAAAAAAAATGACCGTCGGCACAGAACATCGTAAGACCCATTCAAATGATTGGGCAGATGTTTGCCAACGCTTTTGAGCCGCATTTTCGGACGTAATTCAATGCTAAAACGCCCGAATAACGTCCGTAAATAGGGTGTGTGAACCCACCCTTAGTGACGCCGCGGCTGCTAGTGCTGCATTGTTGGGTCACTTAGGAGACCCAGCGATGCAGCTGAAAGCTGCGGACCGTCGGCCATGAGAAGTTTGCGGGGGGGGGGGGCCCAGTAAGAATGTTTGCATCGGGGCCCAAGAGCCTCTAGCTACGCCCCTGCGTGCCGAAGTTCGCCTTCGCGCACCTCTTGTTTTCATTCTCGTTCGTTGTTGTTCTCCCAACCTCCGGGACGTTTAAAAGTGCTGGAATCTTGGCCTAGGAGCGTAAAGATCTGCTGGAGTGAAAAACCACAAGTGGCAATAACAGGCACATCGACGAACAGGAGGCATCCCGCAATCATCCTACACCACTTCATCCAATTTTTGAGGTTTCATGTGGCTAAAAAAACTTTGCTTTCAATCTGGCCTTTATGCCCCTTCCACATGCCACAGATTGGAGTTAGCTGCTTGAAAATTTGATCATTTTCAGATCTTAATGACACCTGCTACTTCCTCAATTTGCATAACTTTACGGCCCTTCTTGGTGTTGCAATTTCAATGCTGAGGAGTGTATTATCCTTCTAGTTAGTGTTTTATGGACAGTTATTGTTGTCCAGCATGATTTCTGGCCAGGTGTAGTTTCTTTTTACTGTCATAGAGAAGGCATAACTTACTAAAATAATAGCCTTTTAAGCAAATTTAGAACCCATAGGGTTATATACATTAGCAAATTAAAATAAATCTAAAAACAAACAAACAAATAAACAGATTTTAACCCTAACCTTATTTCTAGATACAATGGAAGATCTAGCAAATTCAAAATAAAAGTGAACAATTACCCACTGGTAGCCTTAAAGGGAACCTGCCACATTGAAAATGGAGTCAAAACTGTGTGCAGCATTTTATAGGGCAGGAGAAGCTGAGCATATTAATGTATAGTTTTGTGGGAAAAGATTTAGTAGAACTTAATTTATTTATTTAAACCCCTGCTCCTTCTGGGCTTAGGAGTCCAGTGGGCGGTAATTTTCATCCTTCCTTGAGTGTGCATACAGAAATAACTGTCACTAATTGAGTAGGACCGTCCACTAGACTCCTAAGCCTAGAATGAGCAGAGGTTCAGATTGTCAAATTACAAGAAGTCTTTGGTGGAGGTGTGTGCCCAATGGCCCCTACTGATTTCTATAACGAAGGGGCCATGGGGCTAATCTTTGAGTCTGCAGTTGGAATCTCCTCTCCCATTCACTGCAATGAGACTAGATTCTCCTAGCACTGTGGTCTCTTCATTCTAGACATTTTTGGGGGTCTCAAAAATCATTCCCAGCTATGACGTCATCTGACACGTCTCAATGATGTCAGAAGATATTTGAAGGTAAACCTTTCTCTATAAAGAGGCTCTGTCACCAGTTGATAACTGCCCTATCTTCTACCTAATCTAATAGGGGCTTTAGCAGAGTATAGGACAGATAATAATACTTCTCCATAGGGGTGACAAAGGTTTCATGATTTAGAGTAGGTAGACAGGAAGTACTCCAAAAATAACTGCATTGTGGGCTACCAATACGTCTTTTGGGACAGGAGCATCAACTCTTCTGCAGGCCAAAATGTAATTTTCTGCTTGTGTTTCATGATCCTATATAAAAATGACTGTGGAACATTTCAGAAAACTGGCATAGCATGCTGATCTTTTTTGTAGTAGGAAACAAAGGGAGAAATCCTCCAGCTCACCTGACACAAAGATTGAGTGTCGCTGTCAGCGCCTGGATCTTTTTCGTGTCGGCACACGATGCAGGAACAGAAATAGCAGAGGAAATATGGTCCAGCGCTTAGGTAGAAGTAAAATAGAAAAAATATTTTTCCAAGTTTAATTAAATTGCGTTAAAAAGTCCATTGTAGTATGGTCTCGGTGTGTGAATAGTAGGAAAGAAATGATCCTGTTAGCCTACGCGTTTCGGACGAGGCAACGTCCTTAGACTTGGCTGTAGTGTAGTTTGAAGTTGGCGCTCTGGCGAATTTATACTGTGTCCGGGGTGACAGCTGAGTCGTGATTGCGTTTCACGTCTCTGTGTCGCATGGACCGCAACCCGGAAGTGGGATGATGTCGGTGTTTGGTACGCCCATACTGGTGTTACGTAAGTTGTCATTTCATATTAGGCAACTTGCCCTATGAAGCAATATGAGTTACTTTGATAAACTGTATTATGGGTTGTATCTAATATGTAACACTGAAATATTTGAGGACGCTTGTAAAATGGATCTTGATATATATAGTCATGTGTGCGTTCCAGATCATGTGACCAAGTGGAACGCAAACATGCAAGGCGGATCAGCGGCTGATCCGCCTTGCATGTTTGCGTTCCACTTGGTCACATGATACAACCCATAATACAGTTTATCAAAGTAACTCATATTGCTTCATAGGGCAAGTTGCCTAATATGAAATGACAACTTACGTAACACCAGTATGGGCGTACCAAACACCGACATCATCCCACTTCCGGGTTGCGGTCCATGCGACACAGAGACGTGAAACGCAATCACGACTCAGCTGTCACCCCGGACACAGTATAAATTCGCCAGAGCGCCAACTTCAAACTACACTACAGCCAAGTCTAAGGACGTTGCCTCGTCCGAAACGCGTAGGCTAACAGGATCATTTCTTTCCTACTATTCACACACCGAGACCATACTACAATGGACTTTTTAACGCAATTTAATTAAACTTGGAAAAATATTTTTTCTATTTTACTTCTACCTAAGCGCTGGACCATATTTCCTCTGCTATTTCTGATCTTTTTTGCTCATACTGGAGGAATGTATAGAGAGTGAACTTCTATGGAATTCCATATTTGTCATCCGAAGAACAAAGTCCAAACTTTAAAGTATTTTCCCAGTTTTGAACTAGAGAACCTGGAGTTCGTGTGACAACACACATGAAACGAGGACAAACTTTCCGTGTTTAAGTACAAAGAGGTGCAAGGATATCAAAGAGTGTGTCCTAGGGAAACTCACCTGCGGGATTGATGTGGCTTATTTAGCATGAAACAGCTAGTATGAGAGATTGGAGTAAAGAAAGTAAGGAGATCTGACAGACAGGGCATGTAACCTGATGCTCGGCACAGGTAAGAACCTAACAGCCGTCCTGTCAAGAAAGCCTTGACTCTTTATTGTGTACAACTCCACATGAAAGACTCTTTGTGAACTTCTTATTTTAACAGGTTCTTATTCTGACTTACAGTCCTTAAAAGCTTCAAAACATTTATCCGTGATGGCTCACTTAGCTTATGAATAGTTTCAAGGCCTCACAAAGCAGTGTGACTTCAACGTATTTGTTATATTATTGTATGGTTGACCTCTATAATATCTACCTGTGTTATATAAGTCCCCATGACATGATTTCTGGTCATTTAAATTCTGTGCAATAAGATAAAGCCACAATCTTGTGCCCACTCGTACTTCTGAAGAAAATAACAGCAACTTAATGTTCTGGTATGTTAAGGGCGAGAGCCCATTACACACAGGTACTTAAATGATCTTACAGTTATAAGAAATTGTTGAATCACCTGCATATAATAATTTCGAGAATATGACATTTTTGCTAGCCATGTTTTGATGGAGATTTAATAGATTTCATTATCTTCACAGCACTTTAAAGTGTCAAAAGAAACAGATTTCTGCATGCTCATTGTAAAAAAAAAAAATTTCCATTCAATACACTCCAGTTGCAAGTTAATGGCTGGAAAAACATAATTCTAAACACTTTGCTGCCAATTTAATAAATGAATCACAACTGGTTCCCTACTTTCTAGAGCACGTTCCAAGAGCTGCTATTAGACAAAAGCCTGATTGTTTTACTTACCTTTTCCCTTTTTATAAAGCCCTGTCTATCTTTGATATCACAGTGGAATAGATGTCAGAGACAGAATTTAGAGGGGTTTTCCCTGGATCAATATTTATCACCTATCAACATGATAGGTGATAAATATCTGATCGGTAGGGGTCCAATTGCTGGGACCCTCATCGATCACGAGAACAGGCTTACCTAGCCGTTCCTGGGAGCCCTATAAGAATGGAATGGTAGTGCGCATGCTCGGCCACCACTCCATTTATTTCTATGGGGCTGCCAAAGATAGCGGAACGGCAGCCCCATAGAAATTAATGGAGCGGTGCTTAATCATGCGCACTACCACTCCATTCCTATGGGACTCCCAGGAACGGCAAGGTAAGCCTGTTCTCAAGATCGATGAGGGTCCCAGCAGTTGGACCCCTACCCATCAGATATTTATCACCTATATAAGGTTTTGTATATTACAGAATATTCATTAGGTTATCTAGTACACAATATGGACCATGCATTTTCAGTAAATTATACAATTTTGTAACAAAAAAATGCATTATTAAAGCAGATAATCCCGTTAAATGCCTCACAACTTCTTCTACCAAGGGTAAAAAGTCACGACTACTGCGAGTAAGGGTATGTTCACACGATAGCAGGAATTTACGTCTGAAAAGACAGACTGTTTTCAGGAGAAAACAGCTGCCTCGTTTCAGACGTAAATGCTCCTCCTCACATTTTGCGAGGCTTCTCTGACAGCCGTAAATTTTGAGCTGTGCTTCATTGACTTCAATGAAGAACGGCTCAAATTACGTCTGAAAGAAGTGTTCTGCACTTCTTTTGACGAGGCTGTATTTTTACGCGTCGTCGTTTGACAGCTGTCAAACGACGACGCGTAAATGACAGGTCGTCTGCAAAGCACGTCGGCAAACCCATTCAAATGAATGGGCAGATGTTTGCCGACGTATTGTAGCCTTATTTTCAGACGTAAAACGAGGCATAATACGCCTCGTTTACATCTGAAAATAGGTCGTGTGAACCCAGCCTAAAGGTTAATCCGGCCCGTCTGCAACTGAAGTGCTAAAATCATTTATGTCTATCCATCTTGCACATTTATTACTAATGCCATATTTTAAGATAATTGTTTTCACCATGGATGTGTTTGGCTGTAAGTGTGTACATATGGGTCTTTTTATCTTTACATGGTAGATTATTTTTTCGACATTGTTGAAGAAAACTTTTTTTTTTTTGCAGGGGGAGATCCAGTCAAAATCCTGGTGTTAATTCACAAAGGAATGAAGAAGGAATTCTAGTAACAGAGAGCCAGCATCTGTGCAGCCCTGACAGCTGGCAGATGGGGCTGTGTGGCTCACTACTTTATAGGTGGCCTGCAGAAAAAAAGGAATCAGTTTTCATGATACACTGCATTTTTTTCTCTGTCTTACTACCTGGTTTTGTTCTCTTTTGAGGATGAGACCCTTAGTTACGAAACATATGTTTCATGTCTCGACAATTTGTTTGAACTTTTAAAGAAAAGATTAAACGTTACATGATACCGACGTGTGAAAATGTCTTGTCAGCTGATATACCAATCCAAAATGTTTCATAAAAAAGAAATACTGAAATGTAAAAAAGTGACCGACCCTACACATTTATAGTACAAGAATTACATAGGGAGCTATTTATTACTCTAATAATATGGAGGTTTATGTCTGGTAATAGGTACAGAGGCTAAAATATACAACATTTACATAGTCTAAATAAATAAGTGGCTACTTTTTATAGACTTTAATAAGTAAATAAATGATATAGGGTTAAATAGAATAAACATGTATACTTTGTTCTCAATGTGCATAGCTCTTCCTATAGCAGTCTATATGGACATGGATATGAAACAATATTTCGCCCTCAGCTGTAGTTCCCTAGGTTTAGTTTGTTGACCAATTCGTGAAACATTATTGCTAAATTTGGACACTTAACACCCCCCTCAGTTTCTGTATCTATATCTAAAGAACCCTCCCTCGCCCTCTTCCTTCTCTTATTTTCACCTCCAAATATTTTGTGGGCAACTAAAAGCTTCAAAGAGCTTCAAGGCCAAAGTTAGGGGCTGGGGGCTGACAGGGTGTTGGTTGTGGGGAAGGAGCACCACTGCACCAGCAACAAGTCTTAGTAATGATAATGATAATACTAACTTTGCAAGGTGGCAAAGAATATAACTGCCAGTCATTATCAACAGTGGCGGGGCAGGATAGGCTGATGCCCAGGTCGCTGACTCAGAACTACAAATCCATGTATGCATAGCAGCATATAGGACTTATAAGAAATGTATAAGTTTGTGGGCAAGGGCACCAAACAGAATCTTTGCCTCAGTTAAAAGAAAGCCTGGCTTAATCCCCACATTAATATCTTTAGATCTGCATGAAAAACATCATTGAAATTGGACCCGTCCATTTTTCCATCTATGGTGAGAAGGATTTATTGCCTACTCATTGTGATGTTCTGTGCATTGATCTCAAGGCTAGTCATTTAGCTGCTATGAGTCAACGCCAAGTGGGATCAAATGTCCTGCAAGCCTCGATATTATTGCTTTTTCTTGCATTCTTTATAAATCTGACACAGGAGACATATTAAAGCAAAGCACCATCATCATATAGCTATGCTATCTTAAAAGAAAAAGAATCCTTGTCAACCCTTCCATTATGTTGTAGAATGTATCACTTTCTATGTAAAGCCTTCTGATATTATATACCATTCAAGCATCTGCGTGGAAAGAACAAATGTCTTTTTAAGTTTAGTATAACAGGAGAATGTAGGAAAGGCTGAACCTCCTTTTCCATTGCCTTTCTACAATAGTCACAACCTCCCATATTGTTCTAACTTTGATGTCGGAAAGATGAAACAGAAGCCGAGAAGGAATGTCACCTGACAAGTGGTTGATATATGAGAATTGGATAGGTACAAATGTATGTAAATCCCTCACTCAGCACAGACCAAATACTAACACCATCATGCATATAGGGCTCAGCGTCTTTGATGGGGAGGCACTTGAATAAAGACTTACATCTCTTTTAAGAAACAGGCTGTTTGTTTTTCTAATGAAGTATCTTCTTATAGCACTTTTAATACAAACATTCAGATATATTTATTTTGATCTCTCATGCTTTGTTTGATCTTGACGACTATACTTTTTAAAGCTCATCCTATACTTCATCCAATACAGACAGTACCGGTCTGTGTGCCCACTCAAAGGTGCATGTCCACGTTTAACTGCAACCTAAACTATGCCATTATCATTGTGACCCAGGTCATGCCATTAATAAATTCTAGGTTATTTGTGTTATTTGTGCCTTGTGGCAAGTGAATTGGCTGCCAATCAGGTTCAGGTGGTGTTGTGTGCTGATTTGGTCTCTGGGGCACATTACTACCTGTGCTAACCGGACGATCCTTTGGTCTCTGGAAAGTGAGTCCGATCCTGAATACCGACATACAGTCAATTCTTCACTTTTTCCAGTGATTTCCTCTACTTAATATTGTGATTGAATACAACATGTAGTGAATATTTCTATTGCAAGGACAATATGAACTGTCACTTTTACCTTTCCATTTTATGTTATTCATTTTCCTAAGTTTTTACAGCAATGACATGAGAAATGAAAATATAAAATTCATCAAGCAAGCTGAAACGGAAATAAAAATGAGTGGGTAGAACACAAGCTTGTAACGGGGGTTCCCATTTTATATGTACAGGTAACTTAGTAGAGATGAAGAGGAGATTATCTCAGTAGATGAAGCAATTGCAGTTGACCAGTAACCTTTATTTCTTTCACAACAATGCCAGTACTTTCCATGGAATACATACTTTTGAGGTAGTGTAACAAAAGATGGTCATGTAATGCATTAACAGATGATGCAGGGGCCAGGGACAGTGTAATATGCCAAGTGATCCACCAAGGTTGGGTTACGTACTAAGTGAGTGACGGGTTTCACCCTACCACAACCTGTCCCACATTTGCGTAACCTGCAGAGATGCATCAGTCACTTAGTTTAGATGTGCTCTTAATTTTTTTCACAGATTTCACAGATTATCCCAACTATCCACGGGTGTGTATGTACAACATACACCAGTGGCATAACTTGAAGGTCCTGGACCCCAATACAAAATCTGTAACAGTGCCCCCACCTACCACATATGATTTATAATACTGGTGTGTTCTTATGTGGCTGATGGGCTTTTGGACCCCCTAATACTCCAGGGCCTAGGTGCGACTGCTACCTCTACACCCCATTTAGCTATGCCCCTGACGTACACGAAACACAACACAGCGCAACAAGTGTTACATAGTAAGGTCCCGTACTACTACAGACAGTGACGTCAGTAGCTACTCCTGGAGCGGAATCCCTTGCTAGGACGTTGCAGATGCTATTGCCAGGGATTCCGCTCCTAGAGGGAATCCCTGACGTCACTGTCCATATAGGGACAGTGACATCAGTGGCTCCTCCTGGAGCGGAATCCCCGGTAACACTATCTACAGCGGGATGGCACTATCTTTAAGAGGTGTGGCACTATTTGCAAGGGCACTGTGGCACTATTTACAGGGGTCACTGTGGCACCATCTACATGGGCACTGTGTGTGGCACTATCTACATGGGCCCTGCCACTTTATATGTGGGCACTGGCACTAGGGGCAGCTAAGGGGGCCTTATATTGTATGGGGCAGCTATGGGGAAGTATACTGTATGGGGGCAGCTAAGGTTTATTATACTGTATGGTGGCAGCTAGAGGGGTATTATACTGTATGGGGCAGCTTTGGGGGCATTATACTCTATGGGGGAAGCTACAAGAGCATTATACTGTATGGGGAAGCTGTGGGGGCATTATAGTGTATGGTGGCAGCTAAGAGGGCATTATAGTGTATGGTGGTGGCTATGGGGGCATTATAGTGTATGATGGTAGCTATGGGGGCATCACATTGTATGGGGGAATCTATAGGGGCATTGTACTGTATGGGGCAGTTATGGGGGCATTATACTGTATTGGGGAAGCTATGGTGCATTATACTGTATAAGAGCAGCTATGGGGCATTGTATTGTATGGGGGCATTACACTGTATGGGTCAGCTATGGGGGTATTATGCTGTATGGGGCAGCTATGGGGCATTATACTGTATGAGGGCAGATATGGGGCATTATACTGTATGGGGGCAGCTATGGGGGCATTATACTGTATGGGGGCATCTGTGTGGGCATTATACTGTTTGGGTGCATCTATGGGGGCATTATACTGTATGGGGCAGCTATGGGGGCAGCTATGGGGGAATTATACTGCATGGGTGCATCTATGGGGGCATTATACTGTATAGGAGCAGCTTTGAGCGCATTATACTGTGTGGGGGCAGCTATTTGGCATTATACTGTGTGGGAGGCACTATGGGAGCAAGACACTGTGTAGGCTGAAGCGGGTGTGTATGGGTGGGGATTTGGCGGGATTAGTGGCGTGGCTTAAAAGGGGAAAAATTTGCACCGCAGTGGTTGTTCCTCTTTGCGATAATGAAAGTTGGGAGGCATGTTAATACAACTGGAACAATAGCAATAATAGCAATACGGTGCCTTCTATGCTTTATACAGTGGTAAACAAGGTAAACAATACACTTCTCTTGTTGCAGAAGGAGGGATTACTCACTACCACTTACTTGTCTTGTTTCTAAGAACTCCTGTGGCTTAACTTTATCTCATTTCCACTAGTCCACACTTTACAGGTCTCTCTGACTTGTACATGCCTCATACCAGTTACTTCACAGGACATGCTGTCATACAAGACTCAGTCCACTATCTCTACAGCACACTGTCTTATAATGGTCTCAGTCCATGTTCCCTATAGGACACTGTATTATACAGGCTTCAGTCCATGTCTACTACACACTGTCTTATAATGTCCTCAGTCCATGTTCTCTACAGCGCACTACATTATATAGGATTCAGTCTATCTTTACTACAGCACACTATCTTATAATGTCCTCAGTCCATGTTCCCTACAGGACACTATATTATACTGGCTTCAGTCCATGTTTTCTACAGCACACTTTCTATAGAGGTCTGAGTTCACGTTCTCTACAGAATACTTTCTACACAGGACTCAGTCCACTTTCTTTACAGGACATTCTCTTATACAGGACTTAGTCCACTTTCTTTACAGGACAATCCCTTATACAGGCCTTAGTCCACTTTCTTTACTGTACACTATCTTATAAATGCCTAAGCCCACGTTCTCAACAGAAAACTTTCTATACAGGCCTCAGTCCACTTTCTTTACAGGACGTTCACTAATACAGTCATCAGTCCACTTTCTTTACAGGACGTTCACTAATACAGTCATCAGTCCACTTTCTTTACAGGACGTTCACTAATACAGTCATCAGTCCACTTTCTTTACAGGACATTCTCTTATACAGGCCTTAGTCCACTTTCTCTACAGGACATTCTCTTATACAGGCCTTAGTCCACTTTCTTTACTGTACACTATCTTATAAAGGCCTCAACCCACATTCTCGACAGAACACTTTCTATACAGGCCTCAGTCCACATTCTCACAGGAGGCTGTCTTATTCAGGCTATGTTCTTTATAGGACACTGTATTATGCAGACCTCAGTCCAGATACTTCACAGGACACGCTGTCATATAGGTCCAAGTTACTTTACAGGATACTCTCTTATACAGGCCTCAGTTCAAGTTACTTTATAGGATACTTTCTTATACAAGCCTCAGTCCAAATTACTTCACAAGACACTTTCTATACAGTCCTCAATCCACTAAATGTATCGGACATGCTCTAAACCTCAGGGCAAGACACCATCCAATAAGTGCTGGTTAATAACATCCTCCCAGGGGTTGACTCATCACATCCCACACAGACCCATCTATGGCACCCAATCAGAGCATGTTCTCTATCATCGCTCACGGCTTCTCTCCCAGCAACAAATACGAGCCCTCAGGTACAGCAGAGTCTTATGGAGGCTCTTCAGATTCATTCTGCACTGCTCCTCTCTGCTTCCTCTCGCTACACTTTTCAGCCCATCGCCAGGCTCACGGTGGCTGAATTAAGGGCTCAACTGCAGACACAGCAGACACAGGGTCCCACGACACATAGCCCAACTACAAGCTTAGCAGACACATGGCACCTCACGCAGTGTGGCTGCACTCTCTCCTAATGGCGCCAACTCTTTCCCTTATATCTCCTCTCTATCCCCCATAACCCTCCTAACTAGTGTCCTAGCATAGAGCACAACGATGCTTGCCATCATGTCAGTGTTGGACTCTGCGTGGAACTGTACTGATGCCCCAGCACCTCCTCCTGCCGTGATGGCTTTGTGGTGGCGCAGCCACACCCGAAGACACGCCAGCCCTCCGTAACCAAAGCATACGAGTGGCACAGTACAATATATACACATGGCATGGCAAAATTAAATACTTAAAGCGATATACACCTAAATTTAAAGACCTACACATTTACATTTAAAGCATACAAACATAATTTTACGTAAGGGGAGGGAACATGCGTGTTACACCCCCTCTTCTTTACAAGCTGCTGCAAAAAAGTGAAACAAGATTTCACTTTCAATTACAAGCAGGCCTTTATTAAGCCGAGGTTGGCACAGGGTAAAGCTAGTCATACACCTGAGATTGCTGTCAGCCAAGTTCCCTGTTCATCCAACAGCTATTTCTAATATTTCTCGCTGTGCTGGACTATTATCAGTAGTCCCATAGATGTTGAATGTAGCGACAGGATGAATTCTCAACCGCTGCTCCTTTTAAAGTCCTCCTCATTGCGGTTGTTCGATAGGGAAGAACGGGGACTCGGGAACCCAATTACAGTGATCGTGGGTGTCCCAGCAGGCCGCCCAAGCGATTATACATTGATCACCTTACTTGTGGATAGGGGATAAATGTTTTTTGTGGGAGTCATTTACACCCCTCAACCATTTATACATATTTACTTTTTTGTACAACATTTTAAAATTGTACTTTGCATCACTTAACCACGTCTGCACTTGACACATAAAATAAGGAGACACTTAGCGTTTATTCTGCTACAGAGGTAATTGGATCTTTGCTACCCCTGCACTAAATTGTGTTGTTGGCCTAAAATTATACTGATTTATCTTAATCCAAAACCTAGGGATATTTTAAGATGTGTTTGATGTTTTTTTGTGCAGGAACAAAGCAAGAATAACAACTTCACTTATAATTTCTGCTTAAAATAGTAACAATGTTAGCATGCCAAAGCTGCATTCAATTTTACAAGCAATTTAAAGAAGTTAGTAATTCAGGAATGCCTCAGAGCCACATCACAAAGCCAAATGAAAAACATGAGACTGCGCGTTTTATATATAAAGCTGTGCAACAAAGCTGAACTGGACTGAACTTCTCACCTACTGCAGGCAACCAGCGGATGAAATATGCAGTCATGTGAACCTTGGGATTATCAGGGTTCAGGAACCAGAAGTAAAGGTTTCTTCTATAAACTTTGTAAAAACTTGTATGACCTTGTCAGCTCAGACAGCAGGGGTTTTCCGTGCCCTCAGATGCTCTCAAGGTTGGAATCACGAGAAAGAGATTATATTATGCATTTACATATTCTCATATGTAAGTATGACTGCAAATAAAACTGTGTAACAACATCATTAAAGGGGTTTTCCTAACTTAAACATTTATGGCATATCCATGGGATATGCAATAAATATCTGATAGATGCAGGTACAGCACCTATCGCCAGAATGAAGGGCACCCGACCCCGTTCTGCTTGGTGAGGCGGCAGCCACGTGTGCGACTCTCTGCAGTCATTCCCATGGGAGTTTAAGATAGAAATACCACTTTAACATTGATACTAGCCCCATTATGCTTAGTACTAATATCTTTTCAATGAACAAAATACAAAGTGAATGAACAGAAGAAAAATCTAAATCATGTCAATATTTGGTGTGACCACCCTTTGCCTTTAAAACAGCATCAATTCTTCTAGTCTACACTTGCACACAGCTTTTCAGTGGATGTAGACTTCCTCAACTCCTTCTGTCATTTCATGTAATCCCAGACAGACTCGATGATGTTGAGATCACGACTCTGTGGGGGCCATATCATCACCTCCAGGGCCCCTTGTTCTTCTTTACGCGGAAGCTAGTTCTTAATGACATTGGCTGTATGTTTGGGGTCGTTGTCCTGCTGCACAATAAATTTGGAGCCCATCAGATGCCTCCTTGATGGTATTGCATTATGGATAGGTATCTGCCTGTATTTCTCAGCATTGAGGACACCATTAATACTGACCAAATCCCCAACTCCATTTGCTGAAATGCAGCCCCAAACTTGCAAGGAACCTCCACCAGGCTTCACTGTTCCCTGCAGACACTCATTATTCTACCGCTCTCCAGGCCATCAAATTGCCTTCTGTTACAGCCAAATATTTTCTACAACTGCATAAGACTTTTGCACAGTACTATATATATATATATATATATATATATATATATATATATATATATGCAAATTAAAACCATACTATTACATTGTGTGCACTTCTCACACAAAAGTTAAAATATTACCTTTGACCCTTTCTATAATGTATTTTAGAATCGTATTAAATACTGTACAGCAATAATTATAGATACACTGGGAACAAGAGTCATATCCAGGTTTTCCTTCACCCGGGGCAAAGGTTCAGTTTGCTGTCCCAGTATCTAAATATCCTGGCCTACCTGGGAACCCTATCTATACTAATGGACATTGATCAATAATCAAGACATAAAATGATTGTTCCTCAGCACTCTATTTTCTTATACAACGGAGTAAGTACTGTCAATTTCTAAATATCATTTAAAAAAAATGATGTTCTATCTGGAGCACTGCTCCTAAGGGCTTATTTAGACGAACGTGAAATACGTCCGTGCAACGCGCGTGATTTTCACGCGCCTTGCACGGACCTATGTTAGTCTATGGGGCCGTGCAGACTGTCCGTGAGTTTCACGCAGCGTATGTCCGCTGCGTAAAACTCACGACATGTCCGATATTTGTGCGTTGTTTGCGCATCACGCACCCATTGCGTGATTCGTGCAACGTGCTTTTCTATTTACAAACATACAAACAGAGTGTCATAATGATGGCGGCTGCGCGAAAATCACGCATCCACGCATCATACCCAGCTGATACACGGAGCTGTTAAGTACCTTTTGCGCATGCAAAACGCCGCGTTTTTTGCGCGTGCAAAACGCACACGCTCGTGTAAATCCGGCCTTAGAATAAGGCCACTTGGGCGAACAGCAGATGAGTGTGGGTCCAGCTCATCCAGCCAGAGATCAGCTGTTATAGCCAGGGTAGGCTGCAATGTCGTTTTACACAGTGCCCATTCAAATATATGGCCAAAGGTGTAATACTTGTTTCCATTGAACCCCTTCTTTGACATTGCTAAGCTCTATTAGGGCATGTGGACAGGTATTTACCTCATGAAACAACCTTTTTAATATGTCTCACGTATACTCAGTGTAAAGTGAAATGGAAATGATTAAGTGTAAGGCCTCATGCACACGACCGTAGCCATGTGCACGCCCGTGAATTTCGGGTCGGCCGGCCGCCGAGTGACACCCGCGAGCCGCCCGCAAATCGTGGGCTGTGCACATGGCCGCCGCCATTATTTCCAATGAGCCTGGACCGCAGAACACGACCGTAATAAGACATGTCCGTTCTTTCTGCGGTCAAGGCTCCTGGGCCATGCACGGACCGTGGAAACCACGGTCGTGTGCATGGGCCAATAGGAATGAATGGGGCCGCAATTCTCCCGTGGAAACACGTTCATGTGCATGGGGCTTTACAGTGTATGGAAGAAAAGATCACCTCAGAAATAATCTTAAATAAACTGGGTTTCTAGCATGAAGCAAAAAAATTATCTGCATTCATCAATGTTTCATCATATATTATGTATAACAAATGGTCCACAATCATTTTATTTCCTAATAACATAGTATTAAAAAGGTATACACTACAATTCTCGGCAAACTAATAGAACAAAGTAATATTTTTCTCGCTATATGTTTATATAGGGTTAATATTAGTATCTACTGTGTAGAGAAACATTTTACCAGTTGTAAAACGATTCTAATACTCAGGATAATGCCGCCCTCTAGTGGAAATGCCTTTTTTGTGGTATAAACCCAATGTTATTATACCATATTATTGTAGAAGACAATATTACGAGAAACAGTTGCATAGTTCCAACTATTGCAAATTAAAAATTACCCATGACCTCCTATGTCTCTCATTTAGGCCCCATGCACACGACCGTGTTTGGTCCGTGATATATGTACCGCATGTTGGTCGCATTCCCCGGACCGAGCACAGTGCAGCGGAGCCGGGCTCCTAGCATCATAGTTATGTATGACTCTAGGTGTCCCTGCCTCTCCGCGGAACTACAGTCCCGTGCTGACAACATGATTACGGTACGGGACAGTTTTCCTGCAGCGAGGCAGGGACTCCTAGCGTCATAGATAACTAAGATAACTACGATGCTAGGAGCCCGGCTCCCTGCAGTGTGTTCAGTCCAGGAAATACTGCCAACATACGGTCCGTATATCATGGACCGAACACGCTCGTGTGTGAGAGGCCTAACTTATATGCCAAGGAGGTTTTTATCATATCATTTAATTTCAGACTATCATATTCTCATGTAAACTTTAAATTTGGTCCTTTTAGTGTTTAGGGACTTAACTTACTGTTTTCCAAACTTCAAAGTGTAAAATACATAGAGGGAAAATTACTAAGACTGGAAGTGCGCCGGAGTATAATGGGCCATAACGAGCATGCCTCTTAATAAATTTGGCGCATCCTTGGCTATCCTTGCGCCAGAAATTGAAATTTAGTTTGCTCCTGTCACAAGGAGCTAGTATGGGGAAGAGCGGTCGTTACGCCGATCGCTCGTCCCCATACATTATTATTACGTCGGCAGCGCATCTCCCTGTTTACACAGGGATATGCGCTGCCGACAACAGTAATATTTTCAATGTTTAAAACGATACTATCAGTAGATGAACGAATCTTTGCTTAACCCTTAAGCATCAGGAGGGATATCCCGAGGCACTACATCCTTAAAGATCCTCCTGATGGTTAAGGGTGTGTGCCTGTGTGCATGTGTGTGGCCCTCAGGTTCTGCACCCCTCCAGACTTTTGTGCTCTGTGAGGATACTTGGGCAGCAGCCTAGACAGTGGCTGGACCACAGTTGAGGCTTCGTAAGTGGAGGTCACTTGTCCCTGACCCTTGTGGATCCTTCTGGCTCAGATGGTAAGGGAATAGGTTGGGGGCCATTCACCTTTTGGAGTGGGCTTGAGACATACCTCATTTTTGTGCAAAAAAATATAAAAAAAAGTATAACTCTGAAGGCTTTTAGATCAAATGACCTTTCACCTAAAGACCTCTACCATTTTTGGAGCGTGCAATTCCAAAAATGCTAGACTGCACAAACATGTTTCTGGATATTATATAAATATTTATTTATATTTTATTATATTTTTTTTACCATATAATTCCAACTCTTTTGGGATTAAATGAATTGAAATGGAAATATTACTTCTATGAAAACTAATTTTAGAAATGTGGGCTGTAGATAGATATAATTCATACCTTACAAGGCATAATAATCGCATGCAGAACATTTGGATATCTAAATTGCATTCTAATAATAGTAATGATATTCCCAACACAATACGATAATGTAACTATGACTAAATGTGGTCAGTCGAATGCAGTATGAGACCCTATTGCCCAATTCCTGGGTTGTCCTATCACCTTTGTCTGATAAGTAAGCTTCTGCACGGTAAGCAGACTTTGAGATTTCCCTCGGGTTACATCATCATCATGCATAGACTTTATAATATAAGAGTGAAACGTTACACCAAGTAAGGACATATCTGAGGAACTTCCTGCATGCGGTGCGAACAGATACAGATTACAGCAGTCATTCGTATAGTGTCGTCTGCATGCCCAGAATAGGTATTCTTTCATGCTGAGGAAAAGTCATTAATATGATTAAAGAAGAAAGTCAATAAGCTTGACTACAAATTGTAAAGAATTAATAATCCCTGAAAATAGGCATGAAAGCAAACTGTCGACTTTATGTGGAATTTTTGGGGCCAATTTGGGACCTGATGTTAAATTCTTCGTCCCTTAAAGGGGTTGTACCGCCATGGTTTTTCATCTAAAAAAAAATAATCCTGTTATTAGTTATATTAAAACTGAAGATGAACCTTATTGTTTATATATGATTTTGATTATTGTTACCTTATATGTGCCTCTCTAGTTCCCCCCTTCAGGCGCCGATGGAGTGATAGAGGGGGCGAGCTGATGATGTGACACGCGTGACTTAGCCACTTCTACCTATAGTTCCCATGATCCTTTGTCCAAGTCTCTGCGCTTCTCACCTCTTTCTGCTTCCCTCGTCTCTTAAGAACAGCTTAGAATAGGAAGGATCACTAAAGGAAGGATCATTGAGCACAGGTCAAGGAGGATCCAGGTCCAAACCTGTGATGAGCGGAGCATGTATGACCCACAGGATAGGCACCGCAGCGTAAAATCATCATTGGACACAAGGTGGACGGTAAGTATAATATGGTATAACACCTTTAACGTAAATATCCACCATTTTGTTTTATAAATAGGTTAAAAATTCTGTGTTGATAATTTCATGAGAGACAGAATTGAGTCTCCTGTTGTACAGGTATATTGTTTAGTGTAGGGAATGAGGTCACCTTGTCCTGAGAGGTGGGCCTACAGAATTTGATCAAAATGTGCGCTAAGAACCTTACATTTTAAGTATAGTAAATCTAGTGGTAATACAATTTAAAATTATTCAGATATTCAATGTTTGCATATATCTTAGCACCCAGAAAAGCCTAAAAATATGTCTGCCTTCATTCACCACTAGGAGGAGTTTAGGTGCTTACTGCATATGGCTCCTACTGAACTCAATAATAATTCTCGATGCATCAAGCTCCTAAGCTCCCCCTGGTGGTGGCTGAAGATAGACAAAATTTAATAATTTGACACTTTGGCTTTTCAGGATATTTGGAGCTCTGTATCAGAAAATTGAGCTCTGACTGCTCTAAAAATATATTATGAAATCATCTGCACTGCATTTTGGACCTAAGAACTAAATGGTGTTCAAAAAACGATATTCACTGTATAGTACATAAATACAATATAATTTTAGCTTTAATTGGGCCTCTTACAGTCTCAAAACTGAGTTCTTAGTCATGACTCATCCTGTTGCAATATACAGTTAAATTGCCACTAAAATCACTTATTATGCAGAATTCTCAATGGGAGAGATGGCATCAGAACTTTCAGGTGTTTTATATGCATTGTCTTGCTTCAGTGCTTTTCTTTTTCCTTATAGGTCATTGCATTTGCAACCTTTATCACTTTGAGTTTCTTAGGAGAATGTATTTTTCTAAACAGTATGGAAGCATGAAAAAGAAAGAGCAAAGTATAATATAGATATAACCTAAGCTTTATCTGGACCATCTAAAAAGAAATATCTTCATAATATGATCTGGAGTATGTATTCTCCCTCTGTGGGATGAGGATGAATTCTACCTTTTCTACAAAAATTACAATTGCCGACAACTGCAGAGAGTAATAAACTGCATTTTTTTTCCCTAAAAAAGCTCCACTCTTGCCATGGTCTATGTCTGGTATTGCATCTCAGCCTCATTCAAGTAAATGTAATTTACTGCAATAAACTACAGCTGCAATACCAAACAGAGTCCATGTATAAGAGTGGCGCTGTTTCTAGGCTATCAGATAATTTCATACTAATCCAGCATTGGGAGTATTTTACTCAATGTTGGATTAGGAATTCAAGACCATAAAAATTATATAGTGGTCTTTGTACAATAACAAGTTTCAAAGTAGCTAAAAAAATTACAATATTTTAATAAAGACAAAAATGTAAGTGAAAGTTCAAGACCTTGAGGTTTAATTTGGATCAACTTCTGTTATATATGTAGCGATAAGGAGGAAACATGCCAAAGTTAATTGTTAACATATTTTTACACAAGCGAATTATCCTTCAGTTCTGCTCAATTTCTAAGGAAACAACAGAGCGTTTGTACTTATCTATCCCAGCGCTACAAAGTAGGGGCATTCATATACAGCGCCGCGGTGATCTCCCAGAGAGGGGGCTCCTAGACTATACTGTAGGTGATCTTCTTCTGAATGTATTCAATTTTCTCTATGCTGTTAATTCTATAATACCCCTGCTGGTCATTACAGATACTTTATCAACATTTCAGAATGTATATAAATGAGGCCATAAGAGCTGTTATTCATTCTTACTGTATGGGAGACCAATGTTGACTGCATGACTTACATAAATGTTATGTCTTCCTTCTTATGTTACTAAACCACATGACTGATATCTGATTCTATTTCCATGAGTGTGTCTAGCATTTTCTGGGACATACATAATGTCCCCGAGCTATAGTAATGGACAGTGCATGACCCAACAAATAAAATGTACAGATTCCCCAGCTCATGTGTCATTTGGAGAACTTTATTTTCTGGCAGGACATATACATAAACAAGGAAGGTGCAAAGAAAAAATTTTGAAAATACGTGAGCATACATAGTGGATGATACCGGAAATAGTTTGGTTTTTTTTTTGTTGTTTTTTTTTACTCAATCTTGTCTTTATGATATGAACAACTGAACACTGTCCTGATTCTTGCTATATGAAATTTGTCTTTAACCCCTTCCCTCTTTAGCCACTTTTGACCTTCCTGACAGAGCCTCATTTTTCAAATCTGACATGTTTCACTTTATGTGGTAATAACTCCGGAATGCTTTCATCTATCCAAGCGATTCTGAGATTGTTTTCTCGTGACACATTGGACTTTATGTTACTGGCAAAATTTGCTCGATATGTTCAGTATTTAATTGTGAAAAACACCAAAAATTAGAGAAAAATTGCAAAAATTAGCATTTTTCTCAATTTAAATGTATCTGCTTGTAAGACAGGCACTTATACCACACAAAATTGTTGCTAATTAACATCCCCCATATGTCTACTTTAGATTGGCATCGTTTTTTGAACATCCTTTTATTTTTCTATGACCTCACAAGGCTTAGAACTTTAGCAGCAATTTCTCACATTTTCAAGAAAATTTCAAAAGGCTATTTTTACAGGGGCCAGTTCAGTTGTGAAGTGGTTTTGAGGGCCTTATATATTAGAAACCCCCAAAAAGTCACCCCATTTTAAAAACTTCACCCCTCAAAGTATTCAAAACAGCATTTAGAAAATGTCTTAACCCTTTACACATTTCACAGGAATTAAAGCAAAGTAGAGGTGAAATGTACAAATTTCATATTTTTTTGCAGAAATAAATTTTTAATACAATTTTTTTTATAACACAGAAGCTTTTACCAGAGAAATGCAACTCAATATTTGTTGCCCAGTTTCTGCAGTTTTAGGAAATATCCCACATGTGGCCGTAGCATGCTACTGGGCTGACGCACCGGCCTCAGAAGCAAAGGACACCTAGTGGATTTTGGGGCCTTATTTTTGTTCGAATATATTTTAGGCACCATGTCAGGTTTGAAGGGCTCTTGCAGTGCCAAAACAGTAAAAATCCCCGAAAAGTGACCCCATCTGGGAAACTAGACACCTCAAGGAAATTATCTAGGGGTGTAGTGAGCATTTTGACCGCACAGGTTTTTTACAGAAATTATTGTAAGTAGGCCGTGAAAATGAAAATCGACATTTCTTCAAAGAAAATGTAGGTTTAGCGATTTTTTTTTCTCATTCCCACAAGGACTAAAGGAGAAAAATGACTGCAAAATTTGTAAAGCAATTTCTCCCGAGTAAAAAAATACCCCACATGTGGTAATAAACGGATGTTTG
Organism: Rhinoderma darwinii; assembly: GCF_050947455.1. NCBI lineage: Eukaryota > Metazoa > Chordata > Amphibia > Anura > Rhinodermatidae > Rhinoderma > Rhinoderma darwinii. The sequence continues at coordinate 400,715,171 of NC_134687.1, forward strand.
GACACACGGCAGGGCTTAGAAGGGAAAGAGTGCCATTTGGCTTTTGGAGCTCAAATTTAGCAGGAATGGTTAGCGGAGGCCATGTCACATTTACAAAGCCCCTGAGGGGACAAAACAGTGGAAACCCCCCACTATAAACCGCATTTTGGAAACTACACCCATTGAGGAAATGATCTAGGGGTATAGTGAGTGTTTTGACTCCACAGGTTTTTTGCATAAATTATTGGAAGTAGGCCCTGAAAATGACAATCTAAATTTTTTTCAAAGAAAATGTAGGTTTAGCTAATTTTTTCTCATTTCCACAAGGACTGAAGGAGAAAAAGTACCATAAAATTTGTAAAGCAATTTCTCCGGAGTAAAACAATGCCCCACATGTGGTAATAAACGGATGTTTGGACACACGGCAGGGCTTAGAAGGGATGGAGTGCCATTTGGCTTTTGGAGCTCAAATTTAGCAGGAATGGTTTGCGGAGGCCATGTCGCATTTGCAAAGCCCCTGAGGGGACAAAACAATGAAAATGCCCAAAAAGGGACTGCATTTAGGAAACTACACCTCTTGAGGAATTCTTCTAGGGGTGTAGTAAGCATTTTGACCCCACAGATGTTTCATAGAATTTATTAGAATTAGGCCTCATTTACACGAGCGTATTATACGCGCGTGCGACGCGCGTGCTTTTCACGCGTGTCGTACGCACCTATAATAGTCTATGGGGCTGTTTAGACGATGCGTGAATTTTGCGCTGCGTGAGTGCGTTGCGTAAAACTCACGACATGTTCTATATTCTTGCGTTTTTCACGCAACACGCACCCATTGACTTCAATGGGTGCGTGAAAACAACGCATGCCACACTGACGGTCCTGCGTTGCATGCGCGAAAATCACGCAAGAGCTGTCAAACTCCTGAATGTAAACAGAAAAGCACCACGTGCTTTTCTGGTTACAAACATCCAAACGGAGTGTCAAATTCGAGATGAGCGCACCGAACTTCACCGGGTACGGCCAAACTCGTTTTGACCGAAACCGGTAAAAAATGTTCGGGTACGCGACGTCAGGAGACAGTCACTGTCCACGGTGCTGAAAGCGTTAAACTGGTTCAGCACCCTGGACAGTGACTTCCGCTCCGAAAATCCATGAACCTGTAAAAAAAAAAAAAAGTTCTGACTTACCGATAACTCCGGTCCGACCTCCCGGGATGACAGTTAAGTCCAAGTGACAGCTGCAGCCAATCACAGGCCAAGCACAGGCTGCAGCCAATCACAGGCTGCAGCGGTCTCATGGACTGCGGCGTCATCCTGGGAGGTGGGGCCGGATGACAAGAGTGGGACGCGTCACCAAGGCAACGGCCGGGAGCCCGGACTGGGGGAAGCAGGAAGTTCTTGGTAAGTATGAAAGTCTTTTTTTATTCACAGGTTGGTGTATATTGTGTTCGGCATTCACTGTCGAGGGTGCTGAAAGAGTTACTGCCGATCAGTTAGCTCTTTCAGCACCTTGGACAGTGACGGCCGTCGACTAGCCTCATCTCTATGATGGCGGCTGCGCGAAAATCACGCAGCCGCGCATCATACACGGATGACACACGGAGCTGCCAAGTGCCTTTTGCGCGCGCAAAACGCAGCGTTTTTTGCGCGCGCAAAACGCACACGCTCGTGTAAATGAGGCCTTAGGCAGTGAAAATAAAAACAGTCCTTTTTCTTCAATAAGACGTAGCTTTAGCGCAAAATTTTTTCATTTTCTCAACAAATAAAGGAAAAAAAGAACCCAATATTTGTAAAACAATTTCTCCCGAGTACGGCAATACCCCATATGTGGTCATAAACTGCTGTTTGGGAAAACGGCAGGGCTCAGAAGGGAAGGACCGCCATTTGGAGTGCAGATGTTGCTGGATTGGTTTCTGGGCGCCTGTGGGCCCAAAACAGTGGAAACCCCCCAGAAGTGACCCCATTTTGGAAACTACACCCCTCAATGCATTTACCAAGGGGTGTAGTAAGCATTTTAACCCTGCAGGTGTTTTGTCGAGATTAGTGTGCACTCGATGTTGCAGAGTGAAAATGGGATTTTTTTCCATAGATATGCCAATATGTGGTGCCCGGCTTGTGCCACCATAACAAGACAGCTCTCTAATTATTATGCGGTGTTTCCCGGTTTTAGAAACACCCTACATGTGGCCCTCATCTTTTGCCTGGACATATGACAGGGCTCAGGAGTGAAGAGTACCATGCGGAGTGGAGGCCTAATTTGGCGATTTACAAAGTATTGGTTCACAACTGCAGAGGCTCAGATGTGAAATAATAAAAAGAAACCCCTGAGAAGTGACCCCATTATGGAAACTGCACCCCTCAAGGCATTTATTAAGGGGTGTAGTGAGCATTTTCACCCCACAGATCTTTTCCATAAATGAATGCACTGCGGATGGTGCAAATTAAAAATTTATATTTTTCCCTAGATATGCCATTCAGTGGCAAATATGTCATGCCAAGCTTATGCCACTGGAGACACACACCCCAAAAATTGTTAAAAGGGTTCTCCCGGGTATGACGATGCCATATATGTTGAAGGAAACTGCTGTTTGGGCACGCTGTAGGGTTCAGAGCCGAGGGAGCACCATTTGGCTTTTGGAGAGCGGATTTTGCTTGGTACTATATTTGTTTGAGTATTGCTGGTGTTTCCATTTATAATGTGGGGGTACATGTAAGCGGGGCGGAGTATATAAGGGGCATAGTCAGGTGGTATAATAATGGGGTAAAAAAAAATAATAAAATAATCCATAGATGTGTGTTACGCTGTGAAGCAATCCTTTCTGCACAGGCCGGTGTCACACTGATAAATGGCGTCCTTTCCTATCCCCCTTTTGGTCCACACTCCGCACCTTTGTAGTTTGGGGAATTTTGCTGGGAAAGTGTTGTCCTGGTATAATACGGGGACCGTCGCTTCCAGCGGATATGTTTGGGCTCTCCCCTTCCTGGTTCCCTAATTTTAGGTCCTTGATAAATCGCCTCTTGAAACAGAAGAAATGTTCCCCTCGGGCACAACTGCATATTTTTTTATTTCCTGACTTATTGGAGCCATAACTAATTTTATTTTTCATAGACGTAGCGGTATGAGGGCTGGTTTGTTGCGGGACGAGCTGTAGTTATTATTGGTACCATTTTGGGGTACATGCAACTTTTTGATCACCTTTTATCCTATTTTTTGGGATGCCAGGTAAACAAAAAAACGCAATTCTGGCACAGCTTTTTTCGGTTTTTTTATACAGCGTTCACCATGAACCATAACTTTTTAATTTTTTTGTCGACGGAGATGTATGGGGGCTTGTTTTTTGCGGGATGAGCTTTAGTTTTTATAGGTACCATTTTTGGATACGTGCGACTTTTTGATCACTTTTTATTCTAATATTTGTAGGGCAAAGTGACCAAAAAACAGAAACTCTGGTAACGTTTTTTACGGGTTTTTTTTACGCTGTTCACCGCGTGCAATAAATAATATAATATTTTGATACCTCAGGTCGTTACGGTCGTGGCGATGCAAAAATACATATGGTTTATTATTATTTTTCAATAATAAAGGACTTGATAAGAGTAAAAGGGGGATTGTGTTTTATTTGATTACTTGAAACTTTTATTGTTTTCAAACTTTTATTTTTTGCACATTTTTTTTACACTTTTTTATACTTTTTTTTACACTTTTTCTCAAGTCCCACTAGGGGACTTGAAGGTCCAATGGTCAGATATTTTTTTTTTCTAATACATTGCACTACCTATGTAGTGCAATGTATTAGATCTGTCAGTCATTCACTGACAGCAAGCCGATTAGGCTTCGCCTCCCGGCGGGGCCTAAATCGGCTTCCGTAATGGCAGAGCAGGAGACCATTGTGTCTCCTGTTGCCATAACAGCAGTCGCCAGTCCTGATTGCCTGACAGGGCTGGCGATCTGCTTGTAACCGCTACGATGCAGCAACTGCTTTCGATTGCTGCATCGAAGGGGTTAATGGCAGGGATCGGAGCTAGCTCCGGTTCCTGCCGTTACAGGTGGATGTCAGCTGTACAGTACAGCTGACTTCCACCGCTGATGACGCCGGATCAGCTCCTGACCCGGCGCCATCTTGCCGGCAGCTACGGAAGCCGATCAGGATCCGCCGCCGGGCGGATCTTGACCGGCTTCGGTGCTAGGCAGACCGGGAGGCCAATATTAGGCCTCAGGTTGCCATTGCAGCCACCAGAACCCCGGCAATTTCATTGCTGGGGTTCCGATGAGCTGCAAACACCTTAAGTGCAGCGATCGCGTTTGAGCGCTGCACTTAAGGGGTTAATGGCGGGGATCGAAGCTAATTTCGGTCCCCGCCTTTACAGTCGGATGTCAGCTGTAAGATACAGCTGAGATCCGGCGATGATGGCACAGGCTCAGCTTCTGAGCCGGTGCCAAACATTTGGCGTAAGTATACGACATTTTGCGGGAAGCACTTGCTTTCCATGACGTATATTTACGGCAAATGTCGGGAAGGGGTTAACGACAAAGGTCACATCAGTCCGAGGTACTATAAGGCTACATTCACACGACAGTTAAAAACCGTCACACGACCGTTTTCATAACAATGATGTTCTATGGGTGTATAAACATTGCTGTTTTTAAACGGCCCGTGAATATTGGTCGTCAAAATATAGAACGTGTCCTATTTTTGGCCGTTTTCACGGCCAGACGACCCCCATAGAAGTCAATGGATCCGTTTTTAAAGGCCGTCAATACATGTAACAACCGTTAAAAATGGATCTGTGATACGGGGATTCAAGAGGCAAGGGAACTATTGGTTCCCTTGCTAGTTATTGGCGGCGCGATGACGCTGAATGCCCTACACACTCACCGATGCTGTGCCATCTCCTACAGGTGTGGTCTCTAGTCTTCACAGGTTCTGCAAAGGCAATGCGACTACATCATCGCTCCGCCTTCGCAGAACCCGTGAAGACTAGAGACCACAACTGAAGAAGATGGCGCTGCATCGGTGAGTGTGCATTCAGCCGGGAGTTTATTAATAAATGTCGGGTATTGTTGCGCTCACTACAAGGGTAGTGTGGCACTAGTACAGGGGGCATTGTACATAGTTGTCAACTGTAGCGAATTTTCCGGGACTTTCCAAAATTTACAGAGACAGTCCCAGAAAATTACTACAGGGGGGTGTGGCATCATCTACAAGGAGGCTGTGTGGCATCATCTACAGGGAGGCTGTGTGGCATAATCTACAGGGAGGCTGTGTGGTATCATCTACAGGGAGGCTGTATGGCATCATCTATAGGGAGGCTGTGTGGCATCATCTACAGGGAGGCTGTGTGGCATCATATACAGGGGGGCTGTGTGGCATCATCTACAGGGGGCTGTGTGGCATCATCTACAGGGAGGCTGTGTGGCATCATCTACAGGGGGGCTGTGTGGCATCATATACAGGGGGGCTGTGTGGCATCATATACAGGGGGCTGTGTGGCATATATAGGGAGGCTGTGTGAAATCATATACAGGAGGTGTGTGCCATCATATACTGGGAGGCTGTGTGGCATCATATACAGGGGGGCTGTGTGGCATCATATACAGGGGGGGGTGGCATAAAAGGAGGTGTGTGGCATCATATAGAGGGAGGCTGTGTGGCATCATCTACAGGGAGGTGTGTGGCATCATATACAGGGAGGTGTGTGGCATCATATACAGGAGGTGTGGGGCATCATATACAGGGAGGTGTGTGGCATCATATACAGGGAGGCTGCGTGTGGCATCATATACAGGAGGTGTGGGCATCATATACAGGGAGGCTGCGTGTGGCATCATATACAGGAGGTGTGGGGCATCATATACAGGGAGGTGTGTGGCATCATATAAAGGAGGTGTGTGGCATCATATACAGGGAGGTGTGTGGCATCATATACAGGGAGGTGTGTGGCATCATATACAGGAGGTGTGTGGCATCATATACAGGGAGGCTGTAAATAGTGTCTAGGTGAACATGTGACCTTCCTTTGGGTGTTTTCAGGAGGTTGGGACAAAAAAAGCCTGACAAATGAAATTCATCAGTTTTTTTAACGGTCATGAAAAACTGATGTCAAACGACCATTAAAAACGGACAGACGGATTGGAAATGGATGAAAATTTGGAGACACATGCAGAGTGGCCATGAAAAACTGACAGCTGATCAGTTTTTAATGGCCATTTTTTTTCCACTGTCGTGTGAATGTAGCCTAAGAGGGCGACATTTTTAACAAGATATGGTTCTGAAATCACGTGCTAGTTTTATTTAATGGGAACTTGTCGCCATTTATTTTATATACAGATTTGCTTATCTCAACATTTCCTCAGATGTGTGGCACGAAATGACCAGATTTGATTTTTTTTTGCGTTTCTCTGTCACGAGATATCTATGCTATATGGGTCTATGTGTGGCTACCCAGTGGTTATGATGTGATTTGCATCCTGTCAAGGGTTTTACTAGCATGCCGCAAAATTGTGTTGAATTTGTTTCATGAGAAATTGGAGTCCTTAACCATATTTAAGCAAAGGTAAGGGTGGACACATAAATGGAACCCCATTCTAATATGAGATAGCACAGCAACATACATATTGAGCAAATAGAGACGTATGAGCAAAATTAGCAAGTCCAAAAATATAATTTATTCATTTTATTGATATGTTAGTGCGATATAAGCAATGAGAAATAATATGTATGTGCAATGCAGCTGCCAATAAAGCGGCCAACACATGAATTGAAGCATAATATCTACTTTCAAAGTAATTATATAGATGTTATATGTTACAAAATTTCTCACATTCATGTTACATGGCAAATAAAATAGGGTGTATAAGGCTATGTTCACATGATTGTATTTGAGGCAGAAATTTCAACATGGATTTAAAGGCAAATGTGCATTACTTGTAGATTTTTTCTGCAGATTTCCAGTTTATGGCCCGCGGATTATCCCCACTTAATGTAAATCTGCACTGAAAATTTCTGCAATATCCGTACAGACTCGTGGATTTCCTAACAAAAATCAATGAGAGGTGGATTTCTCGTGGATTGTATATGGATTTCATGTGGATTTCGGCGAGAGATCTGACATGTGAAAAAACCCTAAAAGTAGAAATAGGATTACATAGTCAGGCCTTTGTGTGCAGGAGGCTGTATGACAACACAAAGTCCCTGGCGGCTCTTTAGTACGGAGCTGTGGACACTCCTCGTGCCGTCAGGCGATCTATGTGCACCGCATGTCGGAGAAATTCTCTCCTAACACTGCATCGAGGGAAGAATAGCTCTGTAATTTGACATGTGATGCAGCATGCCACAATTTTTTGTCACTTTATAAAATTGGATGCATACGAAGGTAGGGAAAGACCCCATATACTTCAAAGGAACTCTATTGATATTGTATGGAGCCGTAAAATTGCCATGTGCATGAGGCCTTAATATGAATGTCAAATTACATACAGTATGTCCATCAAGTTCTTCCAGGGAAGGGGAGGGCACGTGGATTAAATGAAGTAGCAGTGGTAAATCTTAGAACTTTGTTTCCCCTTATTGATCTATTGGGTATGACCTGAATTAAAAAACACAAATCTCCATGTTCCATGCTGTATGATCATGTTTCACACTATGTAAAATATCTTTAAGAATGTGTAACACTAAATAAGTTGTGAGATATCATACAGTAAATTCAAGCATACTTGTCACTGTTCTATTTAATAATATAAGCCTAACATTGGGTACTTTTATCACATACATGAATCACATCAGGTCAGACGCATTGCTTGAAGGCTAGCTCCAGTAATGTTTGTTCCTCTTCTATCAACACCTTTGAAGAGGCGTACTGTGGCAGTACAAAAGAGAGAGGTTGCATTTCATAAGGATTTGTCATCCTGAGGTCTTTGATCTATTACTGAAAATAATTAATTGTATTTCTCTGTGTATCGGGAAAATGCTTTACGTATGTACTTTATGTTACGTAACTGGATGCTCATAAAGCCCAAGGAACTTCACTTAACTACTACTATCAAGATACACGATTACAGTGTGGCACCTTACTCTACCACCAAACACGGAAAAGTTCTGAAATCCGACTCTTCTGCTACATTATTTTTGTATATATTAACCAGTATGATACTTCTTTATTTTATATTAATCCTGCATAACAATTTAGGAAAATAAGGACTATCTTGCTTCTGAAGCCCTCTCCCTCCCATTTTCTCAGCTTTATGGACAGAATTTCCTGGCTTAATGCTGCTGATGTATATAGCGAAAATATATGGGTGTCGTTTTGCAATACGTCTGGCCGTCTGCATTGGCAAAGCTTTTTTTTTTAAAGTATAGTGAACTATGCTTTCTAATACAAGAGCATTCCGTAAAAAACCATACCATACAGTATTATTATTACTATTAGTTATTTTTTACAATGGGAGTCATTTGCAGATGTATACAACTGAATGGCATATAATTGCATAAGTCATGGTTATACGTCTATATATGTTGGAAGTTTTTCCCAGTGTATATGCTGCAAGTGCAGCACAAAGGTGGTGTGGAAAGAGCCAGATGTGATTTGAGGGATGTCCACAATTCTCTAACAGACTTTTGATCCAAAATATTAAGATTGTTTTATCTTTATTTTAAAGCATTATGCGAAGATTATAAGTAAAGCCGACTATACACGTGAGATAACAGTCATCAGGCTCCACCATAAACATGCATGCTCATATTGGTTCAGTGTGCAGTGTGGTTCAGTTAATTGCAAGTGTGCAAGGGAAATAAACCACAGCCAACACCACTTGAAGCAGCTTATCTCCCAGGGGAACAAAGAATCGGGCTAGTGGAGATCCAACATGCCCCATCCTTCTTTCCAGTAACATCCGTTGGCAGACTACCACAATAGACATTAAAGAGGCTCTGTCACCAGATTTTGCAACCCCTATCTGCTATTGCAGCAGATAGGCGCTGCAATGTAGATTACAGTAACGTTTTTATTTTTAAAAAACAAGCATTTTTGGCCAAGTTATGACCATTTTTGTAGTTATGCAAATGAGGCTTGCAAAAGTCCAAGTGGGCGTGTTTAAAGTAAAAGTCCAAGTGGGCGTGTATTATGTGCGTACATCGGGGCGTGTTTACTACTTTTACTAGCTGGGCGCTCTGATGAGAAGTATCATCCACTTCTCTTCAGAACGCCCAGCTTCTGGCAGATCACGCTGTGTCGTCACTCACAGGTCCTGCATCGTGTCGGCCACATCGGCACCAGAGGCTACAGTTGATTCTGCAGCAGCATCGGCGTTTGCAGGTAAGTCGATGTAGCTACTTACCTGCAAACGCTGATGCTGCTGCAGAATCAACTGTAGCCTCTGGTGCCGATGTGGCCGACACGATGCAGGACCTGTGAGTGACGTCACAGATCTGCACTGCCAGAAGCTGGGAATAGCCTTTTGACATTTTCTTGAAAATGTGAGAAATTGCTGCTAAAGTTCTAAGCCTTGTAATGTCCTAGAAAAAAAAAAAGGGCTTTTAAAAATGGAATGCCAACATAAAATAGACATATGGGAACTGTTAACTAGTAAATATTTTGTGTAGTATTACTATCTGTATTACAAGCAAATACATTAAAAGTTAGAAAAATGCTAATTTTTACAAATTTTCTCGGAATTTTGGTGTTTTTCACAAATAAACACTGAATATATCGACCAAATTTAATCACTAACATAAAGTCAATTGTGTCATGAAAAAATAATCTCAGATTTGCTTGGAAACATAAAAGCATTCCAAAGTTATTACCACATAAAGTGACACGTCAGATTTGAAAATATTAGCTGTGTCCTTAAAGGGTAGGTGTCACAAATTTTTTTTTTACATAATATTGCTTTTAGTATGTCATTAAAATAAATTTTATTTATTTGTGTTTTTGTGTTGTACTTTTTACTTTTTTCTTTCTTTTACTTCTCTATGGGGGCTGCCATTTTTTTTTCATCTCTGTATGTGTCGATTAACGACACATACAGAGATGGAATACGGCACATACAGCCCCATAGAGAATGCGAACGGGAGCCGTTCCATTCACTATAGCATACGCCGTCTGTGTGGGAACGGTGCATGCACCGCTCCCACACAGACCAAAAGGAAGGTCTTTGGTAGAGCGACATCCGGCGCCATTTTCATGTGGACCGGAAGCCGCGGCCGGACAGTAAGATGACGACTTCCGGTCGCGGCTTCTGGCCATATGTTCAAGGCAGCGCAGACGCAAGGACTAGGAGCGGAGGCGGCAGCGACGGCAGGAGCAGGTAAGTTATGTTTGTATATGTGATGTGTGTGTATGTTAGTGTTATACTGTCTGATTACCACTGTATCTAAACCTCCTACACTGTGTAATCGCTCAGAAAATGGCGGCACACATTGTAGGAGGTTTGAACATTCAACCCCCTCCTTTCTCCTGGCACTAGCCAGGATAAAGGAGGGGGGATTGTGTGAGGACACTAGAGTGAGTGTGTCTACTCCAAATATGCAGCATAAAGCAATGAATTTGCTTTACCACATTACCAATGCTGCAATTTTGGGAATTGCTCCCTCTAGTGACCAGCACATGGAAATGTTATAAATTAGAATCTAATTTATAATATTTCGTGACTTGTGAAAAAATTAAAAAAATTAAAACAATGTTTAATCATTTATACACTAACTGTTTAACTGAAAAAAAATAATAATAAATTTCTACCGACACATTCCCTTTAATGCCAAAACAGGCTGTGTCCTTAAGGGGTTAAGTAAGATGTAGGTGACAGATGAATGACAACATTACTGCAGGATCAGACCACACTGGGTTTGTTTGTAATCTGTTACCATGGAAAAACAGTAGGAGATCTTTAATTTAGACTATTTGCAAAGTTGTTTCATTTTACATATTAGATTCATTGGAGCAATACAATAAATAGTTTTGGACCTTGCTTTTAAAACTGCCATAGTTTTTTTGCTATATTTAAAGTTCCAATTAATGAGTGGACTTAAAGGGAACCTGTCACCAGCTCTCCTTGGCTGCTGCTGTCAAAAGTTCCGGCAGTCTCGTTCGTTCCTCTTCTTATGGCCGCCCATCGCTGAAAACTGGCCCGCCCTGAATGCCAAAATCTCATCTGAGATAGCGCCTGTCATGTATGGTCCGATACCCTTCCTTGCTTCATCCAGGCCTCAAATCTAATTACTGCGCATGCGCCGCTACAGTGTCCCGTTGTGCGTACGCACAGAACAGGACATCGATGCGCAAGTGTGGGATTTTGTGTGTGCTGGGGGGAGGCGAGGAGCTGTCAATCAAAAGTAAGGAGGCGGGGTAAACTCGGAAAGGCTTGAGGAATGAAGATATGACTCTTTTTGAACTAAGATATGACTCTTTTATGCTGATTAGCATACGGCACAGGAACACAAAGAAACTGAATACTAAAGGTACAGAGCCTCCTTATAAGATAATTATAGGTTACATTAAAAATGATTTTTCACCAACATCTACCAGGTATAGCGGGTTTAATAGGTGAAATGCTGGAGACAGGTTCCCTTTAACAAAAAGATTAGTGAAATTGGAAACAAAATACATCATTGTCAGCAACTACATACAGCATTATCATTCAATATTACCTCTCAAATAATAAATATCCTTTGTTTTTTACGTATATAAGGTCTAACATTGTAGGGAAGACACTTCCGTTTAGGTCATTATAATGTTAGATTACGGAAGTTGTAAATAACTGTCATTCAACTTGTTGCTTCTCTTGTTCAATATATTGATCTATATATCTCGTACGCTTTTAGAGACGCAAACTACATTAAAAGATGATAACATTATGTCCAACTGCGCGACATATTTTAGTGCGTATGTCGTTAAGATCGTCTCTTCATTGTTCAATAGTCAGCTCAAACTGGAGTTGGAATATTTATGCTAATATTAACCGCACACAGCAAGCCTGGTGAACTATATTAAGTGTGAGTAGGTGGGAGCAATCTTTTGAAAATGTCTAAGTAGAACATTTTCAGTTTTTTATTTTGACAGACAGTTATTAAAAGCAGTCAGGAAGATGATAATAGTATTTCTTTCCACATTTTCTTCCGTTTAAGAATCACTAGGGGAAATATGATGCAAACCAAAAGTGATGCAAAGTATCAATGACGCAAAACAGAAGCTGTTGTGATCTCGATACTCTTCAAGTAATGCATTAAGTTGCAATATTGATGTCAATATCTATTTTTACAAGTTTTTTTTATTGTTTATTTTTTCAAAACATCATATGGCAAGAGTGCAGTATTGCATATATTTACCATAGTAGAAATAACAGTAGAAACTGAGAAAAAAATCTTCTCGCATGTCTTTTAATGCCATCGACCCCTCCCACCAATCTTGACATGGTGCTGAGTTGAAATTGCATGAAAGGTATCCTTTATTAGCAAACAATTAAAATCCATACAGTAACAGCTTACTTGTTCTTAACAGCGAGGCTTTCCATTACTAATGGCAAAGTTTCAGGTCACTACCCTTGTGCTGTATCGACATACCTTGACCAAAGCCGAGTAGCCTGTTGAAGGCCATTGACAGCCTGCAACATCAAGGGTTAGACTTAAAGGGGTTTTCCAAGTTGTTTAAAAAATTGGCCACGGTAGGAGGAATGCAAACATTTTAAAAAAGAGCCCACCTCACGGATCCCATTAGTTCCAGCGCCGCTACTTCTGTACCTTCCCGCCGCTGTGTGTTGACATAGCTGCATTGATGATGTGCTTGTATACCCACATGATTGCTGCAACCAGCATCCGGCTGGCCCACCGGTGGACCAGTGGATCCTCTGGTGGGTCCAGGCAGCGTTCTGCATTGTCTCCCTGCCCTGCTGCTTACTCTTCTACGCAGGGCCGTCCGGCACATAACATTTATGGGCCGGGTGGCACTGGCTTCCTCATGTCTGGTGGCGTCGCTAGCACCTGGGGGCCCCCGGTGTTAGCGACTGCCACATTCAATTGTATATGCGTCCTCAGGACGCAGATACAATTGAATACTATAGGCTGCAGGCCACCTTAGGCCTGCAGCCTATAAGGTGCTGAGAAGAAGCCCTGCGCATGCCGGTGTGATGACGTCACTGCATCATGCTAGCCTACGCAAGGGTCCCGTCTCGGTGTCCCGAGGCTGTCGAGCAGCTCCTACTGTCGCGGGAGCTGGGCTAGGTAAGTAGCAGTAGCATTTTTTGTGTGTTTGCAGGGCTGTGTGGCACTATACACAGTGTGGCTGTGTAGCACTATGTACAAGGGGGAGCTGTGTGGCACTGTCTACAGGGAGGGGGGCTGTGTGGCACTATGTACAAGGAGGGGCTTTGTGGAACTGTCTACAGGGGGGCTGTGTGGCACTATATACAGTGGGTGCTGTGTAGCACTATGTACAAAGGGGGGGGGCTGTAAAAAGGGGCTGGCCAATCTTCATATTCCTGTGTCTGCCAAGTGCTGCCAACTGAGGTGCCAGACTGCATTTAGCGACACTTAAACTGGAAAACTGGATTGTTAAAATAAGCACGTGGAGTAAACTCACAAATTTTCATTATGTTTAAACCTAGCACTATTATTATAGTAATGTAGTATATTCAGGTCTCAGCGCCCGATACAGCTACTCTGTGTATAGGATACAAAGCAGCTGTATCTCAAAAAGCAAAAATAATTTTTAATAAAGAGTATTTAGAAAGTTGCACAGAACACACTGATAGACATTTTTTTCTTTTTTAAAAAAAAGAATGATTTCAAAGATGTACATTGCCTCTAATGTTCCCACACAGCAATAATGATCCTTTTGTGCCCTTACATAGTAATAATGTTTCCCAACAAAGTAATAATGCCTCCTTTGTGTCCAAACACAGTAATAATGACCCCTTTTGTGCCCCTAGAAATTAATAATGCCTCCGGTGAACGCCCTATAAAGTAATAATGCCTCTTTTGTGTCCCCTAAAAAGTAATAATGCTCGTGCCCCTGCACAGTAATGTGTGCCCCCCAATAAACGCTCCCACCTTTGTTCCCCCTGACAATAGTGTCCCCTTGGTTCAACAGAAAAAATAAATCTTATAAACACCCAACCCAACCGATCCCACGATGCACGGAGGGGCTGAGGCCTCTTCTAGACTTTTATCGCCCGATGCAGGCAGTATGATGCATTGACGCCATTTTGATGCCTGCACGTGGATGCTGACATCCTGTGCGCGGTCCTTGAGACCTTGGCCTACAAGACAGATAATGGCAAGGCAGGGAGCCCATGGCTACCTGTTCTGCCATTGGTTAAACTGTGTTTGTGTCCTGAGAATGCGGATACAGTTGAAGGTGGCTCTCGTCTGGGGATCTGGGCCCTGGCGGCACCCTGACAGGCTCGGCCCACCCGGAATCTGCCTGTTAGGGCAGATTACCAGTTGGTGCATTCTGCTGCTCAGCCCATAAACTTTTTTCTTTTTGGGTGGAGTCCTGGAGCTGGAGCTCCATCTGCCCCATTTTAATCTGGCTCTGCCACTTGTCAATAGGTTGTATCCCTAGAAACACAACCTATCTTTTTTTACTGCTCATCATTGATTGTATTGGTCAAAATATTTGCTTTTACTGTCTTCTGTTCTAGTAGCTTAATAGTGTATTGGGTAGATAGAAAAGGCCAAATGTCTCTCTAAGATTAATTTGCAGATCTCCTAAGTAATTTGTCCTTGTATTGTATGTCATTACAATTTCCTTTATAACAATGTCAACAGTTAAATTCTTCAATTGGACATGCTGCGATAAGACCATGTACGACAGTATCCTAGAAAATGATGGCCTTCCAGGAATATCTGCGGAAAATAATTTCTGAGTAATGTGCGTGCATCCTTCCTGTTTGCTGAATGCCTTCGAAACTAATTTAACATCATTTACTGGGAAGATATTGTCCCTGAAAGCACTGCTATAAGAGTGATTTACAATGATCCATATGCATACCAGTTTATAGCAGGCATCTTGGTTACCCACAGATTACCCGTGGTGTTTTGCTTTTGCCAGTAACAATATAATTATAAGCAAATTAATGCAAAGTACATAACAGTAATTGACTGAATGGAAGATTCTATATTATTATTTGGTTTGTCATGTTGTGATAATAACATCCATTCCATATTACTGGAGTGACCAACAACGTAATAAAGGAGTTGTCCGAGATTAATAAAAAAGGGTTTTCTTTTTATCTGGAAACAGTGCTACCCATGTCAATGAGCTGAATCTTGTATTGCAATTCAGTCCCTTTCAAGGGTATTGGTCTAAACTGCAATACCCAACATAATCCATGAACAGGAGTGGCGCTGTTTCTGAACTCAGTTTGGCGTTATATAGGGTACAGCTTTACAGAAAGGACTTCTATGCTTTTTTTTTTTAAATGCATCCCAATAGAGTTTGAATGTATTTTTTTACTGTCTCATATATACCTTGCATAATTTTCTCTCTTTATATCCTTACTGCTGCAGTCATGAAAATATTGTGCTTTCTGGGTTTGTTATGCTAGTGTCAACAGATTTGTTTACATGAACTTTCACAATAAAAGTCTCCATAGGGCTCCATTAGCCCGACGGAGGCCAAAAGAGTGTTTTTTTTGGCCACTGTTGGGCTGGTATACGTAGTATACTACGCTATTCTATCTGAGGGATCCCGCAAAAAACTTATACCGAACAACCTATAGAGGAAGAGGTCAAGTACAACTCACAAAATGTGTGATAGAAAAAACTTCTTTATTGATAAACAGAGACACAAACAATTAAAAATGAGTCATACAAAGTTGAAAAGGCGTCAGCCCATACAGGATACATGAAATGGTATTGGGACATAAACATATGTAAAAAAGACCCAAGATTGGATGCTGATATTAATAGTAGGCTAAATATATATGGCATATAGAGAACGGTATATTTATAAAGTGCTGGTGTGCAAGAATAGTGTGCTTCCTGTATGGAAGACACCATATGCTAGTGTCAAAATATGACAAGTGAACGTAGGTTGCATAGCAAGAAATACAAAGGGCTCATATGTACAGAGTGCAGCCTAAATATAGTGAACAAGCAGCCAAAAGAGTCTAATAACAAGGATGATAGTACGTACCCAGATTCATATCACTGCATGGGGGAGACGCCAGACCCGACCCTCCCTTATATATCGCCGTGATCAAGTGTAATTCACATCAGTGGAGTCAGTGAGAGAGGTTTGCTGGCGACAAGCCGGGGGTAGCAAGATGGCTACTGCCCCACTTCCGGAACCGCGTCATCGGAGCAGACGTGAGCCAGCAGTGTCTGACAGCGCCGCCCACGTCCAGCTACGATTGGAGACTCGGCCGAGAGTGCGTGAGCCACTCCTCCACCCCTAGCCAGCGCACACCCCTCTCCCCCTGGGCCAATGAAAGAAACACAGATCGGAGACAAATGTTAGTATTAGAGATAAATGTGTGTGTATACATGTGAGACGACTGGGGGCACTAGAGGAAATATATACTTGTTTGGAAAGGTGCAATATATACAGATGCACATTGTCGACAAAGAAAATAAGTTTATAACTAACTATCACTCGAGGTGGCCACAAATGAGGGAAATCTTTAAGAGGTACTGGCCAATTTTACTCACGGACCCAATTCTTACCAACTATGTGACTAGGTACCCTAGTATTACAGCAAGACGCTCGAAAAACCTGAAAGATCATTTAGTGAGGAGTCACTACGATCCGATTACAAGAAAACATCCCTTTGGGACAAAGGGCGCGAAATGGGGGTGTTCCCCGTGTGGGCGCTGTGTGGCATGCCCCAACATTGAGAGAACAACAACGTTTCCTAATGTGACAGGTACGAAAATATACACCATAACACATTCAATATCATGCACCACGAAAGCAGTGGTGTGTTATGCAACGTGCCCATGCCCTAAAGTATACGTTGGTCTCACATCAAGGGAATTAAAGGTGCGGGTGAGGGAGCATATGTCTGACATTAGATGAGCAGCCAATGAGGAAGCCGTGGAAACCCTAAAACCGATACCACGACATTTTAAAACACATTATTTTTGCGATCCAACGAAATTAAAGGTGAGAGGCATTGATCACACTATTACAAATATGAGAGGGGGTAATATCAAACAAAAACTAGCACAATGTGAAGCACGCTGGATTTGGACCCTTGGGTCAATGCATCCACTGGGCCTGAATGAATCTCTGAACTTCGCTCCATTTCCACTGACTCCCTGCGGGTCTAGGTTTTTTAATATATTTTTAAATAATTGTTCTTTTATGCATATAGTCATTACCTTGTTAACTACCCTTTCTTGCGAATTTTTCAACTTTTAAGGTACACAGATACGCGCAGTCATGTTTGGAAACACATACGGAAGATACTGGAGGCCATGGATATTGGAGAGGATTAAAATAATATATATGCCCATTGTTTAGTGATCACATATTATTTCTTTCTCTTTATTCATAATTTATTATTAATATTTTTCTTTTTTATGTGTGGGTTTTTCGGACTAATTTGGTCACAATATACAGTGAAGGAAATACGTATTTGATCCCTTGCTGGTTTTGTAAGTTTGCCCACTGTCAAAGACATGAACAGTCTAGAATTTTTAGGCTAGGTTAATTTTACCAGTGAGAGATAGATTATATTTAAAAAAAAAACAGAAAATCACATAGTCAAAATTATATATATTTATTTGCATTGTGCACAGAGAAATAAGTATTTGATCCCTTTGGCAAACAAGACTTAATACTTGGTGGCAAAACCCTTGTTGGCAAGCACAGAAGTCAGACGTTTTTTGTAGTTGATGATGAGGTTTGCACACATGTTAGATGGAATTTTGGCCCACTCCTCTTTGCAGATCATCTGTAAATCATTAAGATTTCGAGGCTGTCGCTTGGCAACTCGGATCTTCAGCTCCCTCCATAAGTTTTCGATGGGATTAAGGTCTGGAGACTGGCTAGGCTACTCCATGACCTTAATGTGCTTCTTTTTGAGCCACTCCTTTGTTGCCTTGGCTGTATGTTTCGGGTCATTGTCGTGCTGGAAGACCCAGCCACGAGCCATTTTTAATGTCCTGGTGGAGGGAAGGAGGTTGTCACTCAGGATTTGACGGTACATGGCTCCATCCATTCTCCCATTGATGCGGTGAAGTAGTCCTGTGCCCTTAGCAGAGAAACACCCCCAAAACATAATGTTTCCACCTCCATGCTTGACAGTGGGGACGGTGTTCTTTGGGTCATAGGCAGCATTTCTCTTCCTCCAAACACGGCGAGTTGAGTTAATGCCAAAGAGCTCAATTTTAGTCTCATCTGACCACAGCACCTTCTCCCAATCACTCTCAGAATCATCCAGATGTTCATTTGCAAACTTCAGACGGGCCTGTACATGTGCCTTCTTGAGCAGGGGGACCTTGTGGGCACTGCAGGATTTTAATCCATTACGGCGTAATGTGTTACCAATGCTTTTCTTGGTGACTGTGGTCCCAGCTGCCTTGAGATCATTAACAAGTTCCCCCCGTGTAGTTTTCGGCTGAGCTCTCACCTTCCTCAGGATCAAGGATACCCCACGAGGTGAGATTTTGCATGGAGCCCCAGATCGATGTCGATTGACAGTCATTTTTTATGTCTTCCATTTTCTTACTATTGCACCAACAGTTGTCTCCTTCTCACCCAGCGTCTTACTTATGGTTTTGTAGCCCATTCCAGCCTTGTGCAGGTCTATGATCTTGTCCCTGACATCCTTAGAAAGCTCTTTGGTCTTGCCCATGTT
Source organism: Rhinoderma darwinii (assembly GCF_050947455.1). Lineage (NCBI taxonomy): Eukaryota > Metazoa > Chordata > Amphibia > Anura > Rhinodermatidae > Rhinoderma > Rhinoderma darwinii. The sequence continues at coordinate 400,733,945 of NC_134687.1, forward strand.
GTAGAGGTTAGAGTCAGACTGAATAATTGAGTCTGTGGACAGGAGTCTTTTATACAGGTGACCATGTAAGACAGCTGTCTTTAATGCAGGCACCAAGTTGATTTGGAGCGTGTAACTGGTCTGGAGGAGCCTGAACTCTTAATGGTTGGTAGGGGATCAAATACTTATTTCTCTGTGCACAATGCAAATAAATATATATAATTTTGACAATGTGATTTTCTGTTTTTTTTTTATATAATCTATCTCTCACTGGTAAAATTAACCTAGCCTAAAAATTCTAGACTGTTCATGACTTTGACAGTGGGCAAACTTACAAAATCAGCAAGGGATCAAATACTTATTTCCTTCACTGTATATGTGTCCCTACATTTGCCACAGTAGTCTTTGTATATATATATATATATATATATATATATATATATATATATATATATATATCTTTATTACTAATGTATTTGCAACTATTATTAATTATGCACTCAATAATCTGGTATATATCATTACTAATTTTATTGTATATTAATTATATATTTTTAGATATATATATATATGTATATATCCATACATTTGTTATTAGTTATTCCATATTTTTAGTATCAATGTATTTATAACTATTATCGATTATGCACTCAATAAATTTTTGTACATATTTTGAATCTAATTTTATATTGTATATTAATCACACTTCTAGACATATATATATATTTCTGTATTTTTCCGTTAATAATCACCATTCACGAGTATTGTTTTCTTTCTTCCTTTTTCTCTTTTCATCTCTTCTTTTCTTTTCTTTCCACTTATTTAATTATTTGGCTTTTTTTCTTCTTCATCGGTCCCTTATTACACATCTTGTGTATCTTTTTTATTATTTATAATTTTTTGTTTATGGACCGTCTTATGGATTCATTCATTCACTCACTTTATTGTCACATGCACTTACCTATTCTTTTTCCTTTTTTCTTTGTCGACAATGTGCATCTGTATATATTGCACCTTTCCAAACAAGTATATATTTCCTCTAGTGCCCCCAGTCGTCTCACATGTATACACACACATTTATCTCTAATACTAACATTTGTCTCCGATCTGTGTTTCTTTCATTGGCCCAGGGGGAGAGGGGTGTGCGCTGGCTAGGGGTGGAGGACTGGCTCACGCACTCTCGGCCGAGTCTCCAATCGTAGCTGGACGTGGGCGGCACTGTCAGACACCGCTGGCTCACGTCCGCTCCGATGACGCGGTTCCGGAAGTGGGGCAGTAGCCATCTTGCTACCCCCGGCTTGTCGCCAGCAAATCTCTCTCACTGACTCCACTGATGTGAATTACACTTGATCACGGCGATATATAAGGGAGGGTCGGGTCTGGCGTCTCCCCCATGCCTTGATATGAATCTGGGTACGTACTATCATCCTTGTTATTAGACTCTTTTGGCTGCTTGTTCACTATATTTAGGCTGCACTCTGTACATATGAGCCCTTTTTATTTCTTGCTATGCAACCTACGTTCACTTGTCATATTTTGACACTAGCATATGGTGTCTTCCATACAGGAAGCACACTATTCTTGCACACCAGCACTTTATAAATATACCGTTCTCTATATGCCATATATATTTAGCCTACTATTAATATCAGCATCCAATCTTGGGTCTTTTTTACATATGTTTATGTCCCAATACCATTTCATGTATCCTGTATGGGCTGACGCCTTTTCTACATTGTATGACTCATTTTTAATTGTTTGTGTCTCTGTTTATCAATAAAGAAGTTTTTTCTATTACACATTATGTGAGTTGTACTTGACCTCTTCCTCTATAGGTTGTTCTGTATATGTATGGTCAGAGTACCAGGTTACATTTGGGTTACGCGTATGATCTTCCATTTCTATATAGTTTTGGTTACATATATGTCATTAGACTGTTATATTTAAAAGAGATATACACATTGTCTTTATTGAATTGGAGTTCGTACTATTGCTGCATGTGTACAAATTGGTTATCTATCTAAAAAAATTTATACCGTGCGGTTTACGTTCTTTCCACATGGGAGCCTATGTGTGACGGATGCCACTGTATGGCATTTGTCTCATGTATAAGTTAAACATATAACTTGTGAAACTCTGGCTGGGGATTCTAGCATCTTAAAGCTCCTAACATCACTGTTCAAATATAGACAGTTACGTCAGGAACTCCCTCTAACTCCCTGGCCAGGTATTCTCTTATTACTGAGCCCCTAATGTCACTGTCCATATATGGACAGTGACTACTTGGGCTTCTCCCGTAGTGGAATCCCTGGTCAGAGCATTGCCGACACTCTGCCCGAGGAATCTGGCATCTCATAGCCCCTAACGTCACTGTCCATACATGGACAGTGACGTCAGGGGCTTCTTCTAGGAGCGAATCCCTGGCCAGAGAGTTGCCGATGCACTGGCAGGGGATTCTTGTATCTCAGAGCCCCTAACGTCACTTTTCATATTTGGACAGTAGCATCAAGGGCTTTCCCAAGACTGGAGTCCCCAGCTAGAGTGCTTGCGATGATTTGGGCGGAGACTCCATACTTAAATCCCCTGGCATCACTATCCATATATGGACAGTAACGTCAGTTGCTTCCCCGGGCTCAAAGCTTCAGGTAGCACTGTGCCCGTGGTGATCAGGTGATGTATCCCATTGCATGTATACAGTAGGATACGTCTGTGCCTTCCATCGGAGATATACGTCGGAACTACTCCTGACATATACCTTTGAGGGAAGTAAATAACATGATGTGAACAGGTCTGTTATATTCACATTGATGTGGTCGGTAGGAGATCAGGACAAGGAGAGAAAACATAAACAAAAAAGGTCTATATTAGTAAATATAATTATTTTCAACTGAGATTCAGTTCTCCTCACATTTGAAGACCCTGTCCATATGCCCTATTAGGGCATATGGACTTTATAGAGCGGGGGTCTTCTTTATAAAGAAGTCAAAATATTACCATTGGGCTAATATTTCTTGGATAAGCAAAAGTTCATCTGTACCAGACTTCAGGTAGGGAATCACACAACACAGGAAGATTTACTTTGCCATATAAGAGAAACCTTAAAGAGGCTCTGTCACCAGATTTTGCAACCCCTATCTGCTATTGCAGCAGATCGGCGCTGCAATGTAGATTACAGTAACGTTTTTATTTTTTTAAAAATGAGCATTTTTGGCCAAGTTATGACCATTTTCGTATTTATGCAAATGAGGCTTGCAAAAGTACAACTGGGCGTGTTGAAAAGTAAAAGTACAACTGGGCGTGTATTATGTGCGTACTTTTATTATGTGCGTTTACTACTTTTACTAGCTGGGCGTTGTGTATAGAAGTATCATCCACTTCTCTTCAGAACGCCCAGCTTCTGGCAGTGCAGACACAGCCGTGTTCTCAAGAGATCACGCTGTGTCGTCACTCACAGGTCCTGCATCGTGTCAGACGAGCGAGGACACATCGGCACCAGAGGCTACAGATGATTCTGCAGCAGCATCGGCGTTTGCAGGTAAGTCGATGTAGCTACTTACCTGCAAACGCTGATGCTGCTGCAGAATCAACTGTAGCCTCTGGTGCCGACACGATGCAGGACCTGTGAGTGACGTCACAGATCTGCACTGCCAGAAGCTGGGCGTTGTGTAGAGAAGTGGATGATACTTCTATACACAACGCCCAGCTAGTAAAAGAAGTAAACACGCCCAGATGTAACACACATAATACACGCCCAGTTGTACTTTTACTTTTCAACACGCCCAGTTGTACTTTTGCAAGCCTCATTTGCATAAATACGAAAATGGTCATAACTTGGCCAAAAATGCTCGTTTTTTAAAAATAAAAACGTTACTGTAATCTACATTGCAGCGCTGATCTGCTGCAATAGCAGATAGGGGTTGCACAATCTGGTGACAGAGCCTCTTTAATATCATCCTGTGGCCTGGAAATCTGATCATTCCCCACATGTATGGTACACACGTATGGCCTTTGCAGTGCTCAATCATTTTACTTTTACTGCATCCATATTTTGATTTAATTATGCCATTCGTTTTCTTTTATATTTCGCTCATAACTTTTCTGTAGACAACTATTATAAGTCTGTACAGCTATCCTTTTGATAACAGTAAATACATCTTGAAGGTAGATTAAAAGAAAAACTAAACAAAGTATAAAAGCTCGTCGTTTTAGGTACAGATTATCTTTAGTCCATTATTTAATCTGGCAATACAGCAACTTTTATTTTAGAAGGAAACTGACGCTTGAAAATATCAATTCAAAAAGACATAACATTGGCCGATTTCCAGACACTGATTACAGGGCTGCTAATTTTCTGTTTCCATTGCCTGCCTGGAAAGTATTTCCACTCTAATTACAATAAGTTTCCAGCTAATTTTCCAATCATATTAAATATTTATAGTTCACAGCATACTCCTGCCACGTGAAACATACTATCAGCACAGCACTTTTAAGTAGTGACACATAAATAGATAAGATATATTCTACATTTCAGGACAATGTTACGGCATTCAACATGCAGGAAAATAAACTGCTTAAGTTAATGTGTAGTCATCACATACTCAAGACTACTGCACCATGGTAAATAACATTATCAAAATCAAAGTATACTATGACAGCCAACAAAAGTGAATGGGGGCTTGGTGTGCTGGATTATTGAGTGGAAATCTTTCTGTGCACTATATTTTGGAAGTAGCCATCCAATAAACATTTACAAAATTCATTTAAAATACTAAAGGGACACTAAACGTTGAGTCTGTCTTATCTCTACTGTGCAGTTGAACTGGTTTACTGACCTGAATAGCGCTGTATCCCTGATTCCAGCGCTGTTTTCCTTTTTCTCCTGGCCCCCCATTCCAGAGATGTGGCCCACTGTTGTGTTGGCCCCCTATATGCTAATTTGCTGTAGTTAGCCAACAGGGCGTCAACAACCCTCAAGCTGCCTCGCTCTGATTGGTCAGCATCAGAGGCAAGGAAGCTAGCTCCACCCCACTGGTTAATTGCAGAAAATAAGTATATAATGAGCTAACACAATAGTGGGCCATATCTCTGGAACAGTGGTCCAGGAAAAAAAAGAAAAACAGCACTGGAATCAGGGATACAGCGCTACTCAGGTCAGTAAACCAGTTCAACTCATATCACCTAGTGACAGGTCCTCTTTAAACATGCCCCAACCAATCAGAGCCCATCGATAATGCAGGTAGCAGGGCAAAAGAAGAAAGCAACATAGAAACTTCTGTTATTGGGTCAATTGCTGAACGTGAAGAAGAGGAGGTGTTGGAGGAAAGGGGATTGATTCTACTAGGGCATATCTCCCAACTGTCCCGGATGCAGCGGGACAGTCCCGGTTTCTCACTGCTGTCCCACCATCCCGGGCGGTCTGCAAAATGTCCCGCTGGGCGAACAGCTGATCGCTGCTGACAGGCGCCCTGCATGCCAGACGTCTGCAGCAGCGATCAAAAGAAGGAAGGAGTCTTGCGGCAGTGTTCTCACTGGGATCGATGCCGGCATGGGAGTGGACCAGTCCAGTCACCTGACCTGTCATCTGACCTTACCGGTCAGGTGACAGGTCATGTGACTGGACTGGTCCACTCCCGGGCCGGCATCGACACCTGTGAGCACGCGGCCGCAAGACTCCTGCCTTCTTCTGACGGTGAGTAAAAGCAGAGTGGCAGCAGTAGGGCCGGCTACCTCTTATAAGGGGTTGTGTTGCACTACCTACAGGGAGCTATCTACAGGGGGGCTGTGTCTGGCGCTATGTACAGGGGGGCTGTATCTGGAGCTATCTACAGGGGGGCTGTGTGTGGAGCTATCTATAGGGGGGCTGTATCTGGAGCTATCTATAGGGGGGCTGTGTCTTGTGTCTGGCGCTATGTACAGCAGGGCTGTGTGGAGCAATCTACAAGGGGGCTGTGTGTGGAGCTATCTACATGGGGCTGTGTGTGGAGCTATCTACAGGGGGGCTGTGTCTGGCGCTATGTACAGGGGAGCTGTGTCTGGCGCTATCTACAGGCGGGCTGTGTGTGGAGCTATCTACAGGGGGGCTGTGTGTGGTGCTATCTACAGGGGGGCTATGTGTGGAGCCATCTACAGGGGGGCTGTGTGTGGAGCTATCTGCAGGGGGGCTATGTGTGGAGCTATATACAGGGGGGCTGTATCTGGAGCTATCTACAGGGGGGCTTTGTCTGGCGCTATGTACTGGGGGGCTGTGTGGAGCAATCTACATTGGGGCTGTATCTGGAGCTATCTACAGGGGGGCTGTGTGTGGCGCTATCTACAGTGGGCTGTGTGTGGAGCTATCTACAGGGGGGCTGTGTGTGGAGCTATATACAGGGGGCTGTGTGTGGAGCTATCTACAGGGGGCTGTGTGTGGAGCTATCTGCAGGGGGGCTATGTGTGGAGCTATATACAGGGGGGCTGTATCTGGAGCTATCTACAGGGGGGCTTTGTCTGGCGCTATGTACAGGGGGGCTGTGTGGAGCAATCTACATTGGGGCTGTATCTGGAGCTATCTACAGGCGGGCTGTGTGTGGCGCTATCTACAGTGGGCTGTGTGTGGAGCTATCTACAGGGGGGCTGTGTGTGGAGCTATATACAGGGGGCTGTGTGTGGAGCTATCTACAGGGGGCTGTGTGTGGAGCTATCTACAGGGGGGCTGTGTGTGGAGCTATCTACAGGAGGCTGTGTGTGGCGCTATGTACAGGGGGCTGTGTGTGGAGCAATCTAAAGGGGGGCTGTGTGTGGAGCTATCTACAGGGGGGCTGTATCTGGAGCTATCTACAGGGGGGCTGTGTCTTGTGTCTGGCGCTATGTACAGCAGGGCTGTGTGGAGCAATCTACAAGGGGGCTGTGTGTGGAGCTATCTACATGGGGCTGTGTGTGGAGCTATCTACAGGGGGGCTGTGTCTGGCGCTATGTACAGGGGGGCTGTGTCTGGCGCTATCTACAGGCGGGCTGTGTGTGGAGCTATCTACAGGGGGGCTGTGTGTGGAGCTATCTACAGGGGGGCTATGTGTGGAGCCATCTACAGGGGGGCTGTGTGTGGAGCTATCTGCAGGGGGGCTATGTGTGGAGCTATATACAGGGGGGCTGTATCTGGAGCTATCTACAGGGGGGCTGTGTCTGGCGCTATGTACAGGGGGGCTGTGTGGAGCAATCTAAATTGGGGCTGTATCTGGAGCTATCTACAGGGGGGCTGTGTGTGGCGCTATCTACAGTGGGACTGTGTGTGGATCTATCTACAGGGGGGCTGTGTGTGGAGCTATCTACAGGAGGCTGTGTGTGGCGCTATGTACAGGGGGCCTGTGTGTGGAGCTATCTACAGGGGGGCTGTGTGTGGATCTATCTACAGGGGGCTGTGTCTGGCGCTATGTACAGTGGTCTGTGTCTGGCACTATGTACAGGGGGCTGTGTGTGGAGCAATCTAAAGGGGGCTGTGTGTGGAGCTATCTACAGTGGGCTGTGTGTGGCACTATGTACATGGGGGCTGTGTGTGGTGCTATCTATAGGGGGGCTGTGTGTGGAGCTATCTACAGGTGGCTGTGTGTGGAGCTATCTACAGGGGGCTGTGTCTGACGATATCTACAGGGGGCTGTGTGTGGAGCGATCTACAAGGGGGCTCTGGTGGATGATTTTTCCATTGACCGGTAGCAGAGTTACATGGAAAAATAAAATCCCCATCATGTACTGTAACTCTGCTACCTGTCAATTGAAAAGTCATCCACCACAGGGTCTCCCTCTTGACTTTCATTGTTCTCAGCCTTTTGGTTTGTTCTGCAGCTGCTGCCATAATGAGCAAATGTTATACCCAAGATAGGAAAAGTAACACAGACGATATAACCGGATCCATAATATCTGTGATATCCAGACAGTCTAGAAATCCGCAGTGACAATGTGCGCTTGTTATTTGCAGAAGGATCTGTCCGTGATTTGATGTGTTTATGCGGGATATTGGGCGTGGTTAGGGGCATGGCTTAAAATGTCCCTCTTTTCCGAATTCAAAAGTTGGGTGGTATGCTAGGGCACTGGGAGACAATATCACTGTAATGTGCGTGGTCGCTGACCACTAACTCCTTCCATCTTGCCGACGCCTTTCTCTCCAGAGATGCCAGCACATGCTCCGCAGTGACCACTAGGGTGCGCTCGCAAGATCAGTCCAGCCTTAAAGAGCCAGAGCTCACACATGTGTGAGATTGAGCTGATTGCTCCTAGAGCACCCTGCACTATAAGAAGGGCCCTGCCTCTTCCTTCATTGCCTGAGCGTTGTTTGTACCTACATGTGTCTGTCTTTGCAAATGGTCCCTTAAGTGTTTTCCAGTTCCAGTGTTCCCATTCCTGCTACCTGTATCCTGTATCCCGTGCTACCGTGTTCCTGTGCTGTACAGTATTGGAGTCGTGTTGTGTCGCCTACTACACCTGCTGTGTTTCACCACATCTGTTGTCTGCCTGCTGTCAGAGTTCCATTCGAGCCTAAACCATCGCTACTCTCTGAATTGCCACAGTTACCTTATCTGAACTACAGACATTGACTTTGTACCCTGTTTGGCCAGCTGCTATACCGCTACGGCGGTAGGGCCCAGTGGGTCCACACCCCCGTCGTGACAGTACGCTCAGGCCACGTCAACTCAAGACCGTGATGACATCACAAGCCATGCAGTCGGATATGCTAGTCTGACAATTACGACAGGACCAACTACCCTGGACAATCTCATTCTTCTGGCTGCCCAGAATGACATAAGGATCCGGGAACGGTTCTGAGAGGCTTGTCGGGAGGGTGGACTCCCTAGTCCGGCTCTCACATTTCAGCAACCCCTACTGTCGTCATCTGCTCTTCCACCTAAGGAGTCTTTGAAGACGGACCATCTCAAACTCTCTATTCAGGAGAGACAACGCAGGCGCACTTCGGGACTCTGTCTGTATTGTGGCCTCGGAGGCCATCTTGTGCGTCTGTTCCCCCAAAAGCCCCAGAGCCTAAGGTTGGTTGGAGAGACAACTGGATGAGGAGGGGCTTTCATCCAAATTGTCCATTCCCGTGACCATAGTGTCCGGCGAGAGAACGCACCGGGTCTCTGCCTATCTGGACGCTGGATCCGCAGCTGACTTAATTCGGAGAGACCTGGTGGATCTTCTCCAGCTGCCCACAACCCCTCTGGAGAGGCCTTTGATCGTTGCCTCAGTGAATGGACTGCCTCTGCCAGACCCTATTTTTGCTGTGACCAAACCACTGAAGCTCCAAGTGGGAGCCCTTCATTCCGAGCTCATCTAATTTTTTGTCAACCCTGTGCTGCTGGGTCTGCCCTGGCTCCGACTACATGCCCCAGTTCTGGACTGGAATTCTGGAGAGGTTCTCCAGTGTGGTTCCGAGTGCCTCAACCGTTGCCTGGGTCAGATCCATCCGGCCCAGTCTCCCCAGTCTCGGGCATTGGCAGGATTGCCTTCTCACTACTCACAGTTTGCGGATGTCTTTAGCAAGAGGGTGGTGGAGACGCTGCCCCCACACCGGGCGTATGACTGTCCTATTGAACTGGTTCCTGACGAGTACCTTCCCCGTGGAAGGGTATACCCTCTCTCCTTGCCAGAAACTCAGTCTAGGTCCGCCTATATTAAGGTCGGGTTCTTCTTCGTCAAAAAGAAGGACGGATCTCTTCGACCCTGTATCAACTACTGGGGTCTCAACCAGATCACGGTAAAGAATAGATATCCGTTGCCATTGATTTCAGAACTGTTTGATCATACACGAGGAGCCTTCATTTTTTCTAAACTAGACCTGCGTGGGGCTTACAACCTAATCTGGATTCGCTAGGGTGACGAATGGAAGACGGCATTTAACACTCGAGACGGGCACTATACTTGGTAATGCCCCTCGGTCTGTGTAACGCTCCCGCGGTCTTCCAAGAGTTCGTCAATGACGTCTTCCAAGACCTCCACTATGTCTGTGTTGTGGTCTATCTCAATGACATTCTGATTTTTTCCCCAGATTCAGTGACTCATCAGAGACATGTCCGTCAATTTTTTCTGCGCTTAAGGGAGAATCGTCTGTATGCCAAGCTGGAGAAGTGCGTGTTAGAGAGAAAGTCTTTACCCTTCCTGGGCTACATTATCTCGGATCAGGGCCTCAAGATGGATCCTGAGAAGGTAAAGGACACTGTCACGGCGCGGGGTGTGGACCCACTGGGCCGTACCGCTTAGCGGGATAGCAGCTGGCCAAACAGGTGCAATGTCTATAGTTCAGAAGGCGTACCTGAGGCAATGTAGACAGTAGCAATGGATTCAGGCTAAGATGAGGCTCCGATAGAAGACAGACACCCGGCGAGGTGCGACACACTAGATGCAGTGGAGGATACAACACGACTCCAACTGTTGATGGCACAAAGGCACAGTAGCATGGGATACAGGGTACAGGCAGCAGGAATGGGTAACACTGGGAACTGGAAAACACTAGGAGACCATTTGCAAAGACAAACTTTAGGTAACACAACAACGCTCAGGCAATGTTCAAGAGAGCAGAGCCCCTTTTATAGTTCAGCAGCATTCTGGGCTGATTGCAGATATTCTGCAACTGTGCGCGCACTGGCCCTTTAAGGCATTGTACGCGCGGGCGCGCGCACCCTGTGGGAGACAGTCTCTGAACCAGGAAGTGAGTACCGGCGTTTCTCAGGAGGGATATGCCGCCGAGAACTCACACGTCAATGGCTGGGGCTGTCAGAGGGTAAGTCAGAACGACGGTCCGCGGCCATAGACGTTACAGTATCACCCCTCTTACGCCCCCTCTTCTTGGGGCCAGAGTGGGAGAGAAACTTCTTCACGAGGACAGGGGCATCGATGTTCTCCTCTGACTCCCAAGACCTCTCTTCTGGACCAAATCCCCTCCAATCCACCAAATAAAACGTCCTTCCTCACACTTTCTTGGTGGCCAGGGTCTCCCTCACTGCGAAAGTTCCTGACGAGCCACCAGGAGCCACTGCGGAACGAGGAGTCCTGGAGTAACAGTTCAGAACCACGGGCTTCAGCAGGGAGACATGATAGGAGTTAGGGATCTTGAGGGTAGGAGGCAGCCGAAGCTTGTAAGACACAGGATTAATTTGCAGCAGAATCTCGAATGGTCTGAGTAACCTGGGGGCAAATTTGCAAGACGGCACCCTCAGCCGGATATTCCTGGAAGACAACCAGACCTTCTGACCCGGAAGAAACTGAGGAGGCTTTCGTCTTCTAGTGTCTGCCTTTCTCTTCATGTGGTCCACCGCCAGCAGAATAGAAATTCGGGTCTGTTGCCATATCTGCAGAAAGTCCCTGAATGTAGAGTCAGCTGCAGGCACCTGGGACATAGTAGAGACAGGAAGAGGTATTTGTGGCTATTGGCCGTATACGATGAAGAAAGGACTGGAGGTGGTGGACTCACTAGTATGGTTATTATAGGAGAACTCAGCCCATGGGAGCAGCTGCACCCAGTCATCATGCCGCCTGGAGACAAAGTGCCGCAGATAGTTCTCCATAATCTGATTAACCCTCTCGACTTGACCATTGGACTGGGGATGGTAGGCCGAGGAGAAGTCCAACTTTACACCGAGGAGACTGCAAAGTGCTCTCCAGAACTTCGAGGTGAACAGGACCCCTCGATCTGAGACAATATGCAGAGGCAAGCCGTGCAGACGGAAGATATGTTGGACGAAGAGATCGGCCAGTCAGGAAGCAGAAGGAAGACCAGTCAGTGGAACAAAATGAGCCATCTTGGAAAATCGATCCACCACCACCCAGACAACACTGAACCCAGCAGAGAGAGGCAGATCTGTGACAAAGTCCATTGCAATATGTCGCCAGGGAGAATCAGGCACAGGCAGTGGTTGAAGCAGACCAGCTGGTCTGGAGTGGGCAACTTTATTTGCTGCGCACACCGTACAGGAGGAGACAAAGTCCTTGACGTCTTTGGGCAGCGTGGGCCACCAGAACTGACGGACAATTTGGTCTCGGGTCTTACGGGCACCCGCGTGACCTGCCAGCTTGGAACTGTGTCCCCAGCGAAGGATTCTTCATCTGTCTGCCAGGCGTACAAAGGTCCTTCCCGGAGGAATGTCTCTAACTTGCAGAGGGTTGACAGAGATGACACAGGAAGTGTCAATGATATTCTGTGGGGGCTCCACAGTGTCCTTTGTCAAAAACGACCTAGACAAGGCATCGGCCCTGACATTCTTGTCGGCAGGTCGGTAGTGGAGTTCGAACTGGAACTGAGCAAAGAACAGTGACCCCCTGGCTTGACGAGGATTCAGCCATTGAGCCGTCTGAAGATAGGTACGGTCCGTGAAGACCAGGATTGGATGAGCTGCGCCTTCTAGTAGGTGTCTCCACTCCTGCAGAGCCAGCTTGATGGCCAGTAACTCCCGATCCCCAATCGAGTAATTGCGCTCTGCGGGAGAAAACAGCTTAGAGTAGTAGCCACATACCACAGTCCTGCCTTTGGAACCTCTCAGGAACAGAAGTGCGCCAGCACCAACAGAGGAGGCGTCCACCTCCAACGAAAACTGTAGGGTCACATCAGGATGATAAATAACTGAGGCTGACGTGAAGGCCTTCTTTAAGCTCTTGAACGCGGCCTCTGCTTCTGGAGTCCACTCCTTGGCATTCATGCCCTTTTTGGTGAGGGTAGAGATGGGAGCAGTCAATGAGGAAAAGTTGGGAATGAAGAGCAGGTAGAAGTTGGCGAATCCCAGGAAGCGCTGTATGGTCCTTAAGCATTGAGGACGTGGCCATTCCAGGACGGCCTTAGACATTACAGCCGTCCTGGAATGGCCACGCCTGCAAGGCTTAAGGGCCATACAGCGTTTCTTGGGATTCGTCAACTTTTATCGACAGTTCATCCCAAACTAGTATTCCCATGTCAGTCTTGCAAATGGTTCTTTAGTGTTATCCTGTTCCCGTTGTTTCCCGTGCCCTGCTACCTGTATCCTGTATCCCGTGCTGTGTCCTTGTTGCTGAGCCTGCACCTTCTGCCTTCTGCCACGTCCCATGTCATCTGCCACGTCGAGTGTCATCAGCCACGTCCAATATCATCTACCATATCCAGTGTCATCCACCACGTCTGGCGCAACCTACTACACCCTCCTCCATCCGTGCTAAAGCCTCGGCCACTGTCTGGACTATTCAGGTACCCTAGTGCGGGACTTTGTATTTGATTGGGTGCTCTGTTGCTTGGCCAGCTGCCTCCCCGCTACGGCGGTGCGGCCTAGTGGGTCCACATACCCACAGACCGTGACAATTATCACGTTACTCAGATGTTCCTTCAAAAGTGTTAACCAATATGGCTGCACCTCTTGTCAGTTAAGCGACAATAAAACCATATTATTTTAATTAATTAAAAAGAAAAAGAGATTGGGCTTATGAAGGACGAATGGTTGGTAAGTAGGAAGTCAAGATTTCAAGGGAGGTCAGGAAGCATTCCCTCTAATGGTTATATTTATGATTGGTGGCTAATATCAATCACATCTAAGATGATCAACTTAGATGTGATCGATATTAGGTGGATAATGTGTGTCAGAGACAAACATGAACCGCTTTCAGCTGAGCCATCAATTCAGATGAACTAACGGAATTGGCTGACAGGGAACTAAACAGCTTCTATGTATACAGAATACATAGAAGCTGTATTGTAAAAAGTATATGCATCAATTTGGGTTTTTAACAGTCAATGAAAAAAAGTGTTTAGAATTACAAAACACATTGATTTTATAAAAAAAAAACAAAAAAAAAAAAACACATTTAATGGTCCCCCACCGATCCTGAAAAAGAACTGGCTGCTGCACTAAATCCCTGTTTTTCTCTGCACAGCAGTGAGTGAATGGGTGTGGAAAGCTAAGGGGATAGCAAGTGAATGGGGACGACTGCAGTTCCATGCACAGCCGGGTGACTGTGAACCCCCGCAGTGCAGGGAAAACTTAGAAGGGGAAGCATTGCTAAATCAGCGCTGTGGCCCCTTCATTCTCAGGATCAGTGGGGGTCTCAGAGGTTGTACTCGCACTGATTATAAAATGGTGGCATGTCTTAACAATATGCCAACATTTTATAAGATGCGAATAACCCTTTAAGAACAAATAAATGTTAACACATATGCTATAGGTGGACGTCTTTCCCCTTCAGTTGGAGGATAAGATGGGAGAACTATTAAGAAAAATGCACCAGAATTCTGTCACAAATTGTGCCAAAAAAAGTGGTGTACATGGCGTGAGCCATATCTATTATGTGTTTTAGACACTTTTTTTTACCTTTCTCAAAAGTTTTGAAGTGTCTAGAAAAAGGGTGGCTAAGAAGAGTCTTAAAATATGAAAGAATTATTAACAGTGTGGGCCTTTTTTGGCATAATCTTGATTTAAAGTATTCCAGCCAGGAGATGGTATAAAAAGGAGAAAAGTATCTAACATGTATTACAAGATGCGCCAAATTTGTCATACAGCTTACAAGATTGTTGTAGTAATTTTGGGGCAGTTTCTGCCTGTCTGGTCTAGATTTATCCTGTCTAAACTTAAGACAGAATTAATAAATCTGCCCTCATGCATCTATTCGTTTTAGCAAGAGTTGTTCTGGGCACAGAACGGCATGTGAGTATTTAATCTCAAGCATAAGAACATTTGCTGATGCCTGTAGGCCATGTTTCCGAAGTATATTTTTAGGCTATCCCACCCTTTAACATTGCAAGCTCATGCAGTATTCATGATCTAATTGAAAAGGCCTGTCCGACCTCAGACACCTGCAATAGAGTACATTCCCCACTGTAGTCTATCATGGGTAGATTAGTATAATATATATTTCCATTTTTTGTAAACCCCTGGCTTAGGTCCAGAGTACAATCCAACCTCAGCACATGATCTTCTAGTGAGGTAACTGGGAAACTTTTAGCAGTCTGTCTGACTATACACGCCGCGTAGCGAGTCAGTTGTTTACATCCCATGTGGACAAAATGAGACATTACATGAAGAATTCTTCACCCAGCTTAAACTTGCTTGTGGTTTACATATTTAACATAGCTATTTAACACAGACAGTTCACCTTGTGTAATAGTTGGTTTTCACATACTGTAGCATAGCCCAGTGTCTCTGACCTTATAGACATACAGTAAGTACAGGACATAACCCAAGTTTACATTTTCGTTCATTGCTTACTATTGCTTTGACTATATGCTTTAAGGGTCAGCTTTTTGCAAAGCATTATTTTTGTCCCACATAAGTATAATAATAACAACGTATGTTGCACAATTTTAAGAATACTATTGCAGAGTTCATTAATGTTGCAAACATATGTCAGGTGGGTACAGAGGTACATTATGTGATGCAACTTCATGAAATCATTTTCCATAGTCAGCAAGAAATATACTTGGGCAAACACCCATGCTGCAGGATATTGGTGAGAGAATTCCAGGTGGCAGCCAGCTACATACAGCACATATAGAATTTGGTTTCCACAACATACATTAGAAGGGACATTAGAAGGGACATATGTTATATAAAAAAAATGGGTGTGTATAAAAAAATATTGTAATGTGTCCTTTGATGCCCTGCAAAATACCAAGGGGACCATTGAGCAGAGAATCATAGACCAGCACACGAAGACCTGACACTATTACCCTCCACAAAAAAAAACAATTTCTCCTTCTCCATCATCTATTTTTTTCTTCTTTTGTAAACCTATGGGTGAAGGAAGTAAAAGCCATAAAGGCAACCACTGTGACTGATATGGGGTCCATGGAGAGGGGAGCTCAGGTTAACCCTCTAAGGCAGTTCAACCCTGTGCAGAGTTGTCCCTCTTTACAGGCACCAGCACCACTATATCAGTGGGTGTGGGATGATCACCAATGGTCATACTGCCCTTCTGTCTTAGGCCCTGTTCACATAGCCTCACCGAAAAACACGTAAAAAAAAACGCATTATTTAAAGAAGCACTCTACTTTCTTTTTTTATTGCACCCTCCATTTGTACATTGGTGTTTCAGTGGGGTGCTGTGTGCAGAAATACTTACTGATCCCCACATCTTGACGTTTTTCAGGTAATGCGCCGCTCACGTGTTCTTCTCTCTGTCTTGTCTGGAGTCACTTTGCTTTTGAATAAACCGGACGTAAGGCCCTCAATGCATTCCTTTGGAGCCTTGTTCTGGCTCCCATAGGAATGCTTTGAGAACCTGAGTTACGGTTTATTCAAAAGCACAGTGACTCCAGAAAAGTCAGAGGGAAGATCATGTGAGCGGCGCGTTACCAGAAAAACGTCAAGATGCGGGGATCGGTAAGTATTTCTGCACACAGCACCCCACTGAAACACCAATGTACAAAAGGAGGGGGAAATAAAAGAAATAAAAGAAAAAAGTGGAATGCTTCTTTAAGCTTCCCATTGAGATCAATGGGAAAACGCATTGTTAGTGCATACAACGCTTTTCTTTATGCTTCATTGTTTAAAAAATGTGTTGCATAAAAAAAAGAAGCATCAGGTCAATTATTTGTCACGTAAAACATGCGTATAATGCGCCTAATTCCCATAGTCAATGGGAGTTCCAATTACGCAACAATAAAAGTGCCAAAAACGCATAAAAAACGCCTGTATTTTAAAAAGCTATCTTATCTTACCTTAGCCCCCGGAAGAAGCCTTGTGCGAAACACGTGTTAAAGTTGAACCCAGACCATAGCTCTGGTCTGTATGCCTCTTTAAATTGTACTTTTTTGCTGTCTGTTTTTTTACTATACTATTTTGGCTTGGATAATTTCTATCCATATTCACTGTATGATTTATGTACCAGTTTCTGCATGCACTCTTTGCACTTTATTATAGAGGCTGTGGGACCCGACCTATGTGTGATTTCTTATATAGGTGTTCATATTCGTCTATCACACAGTTCTCTTGAGTTGTTATATGCATGTATTAGCCCAACTATCTTAGTAGGTGTAATACTAATGTATTGCAGTATATTGTTATACTGACGCACTCCTATGAAGCAGAGGAGTACAAATTTAGCACACTGACAGACAGGCTGCCATGCCAACCAATGGCACCCTGCAACGTTACAGGCCATTTTCTAGCCATTTATATGCTGCGTTCGCTATTGAGCGGGGCATTTAACAGGTTAAACGAGCGGGATCCCACTTTTTACATGGAAGTGTCGGCTCTAAGACACAGCCGAGACACTCATTCTATGGAGTGGGCTCAGCCCGTGAGTCCGCTCCATACTCCCCCACCCGACATGCGCAGTATATATATATTTATGACAGATGTCGGGAAGGGGTTAATCAGCATCTAAAAACAGGCAAAAAGGGCATTCCAAAGGGGAGCATATCCAAAAAATGCAAATATAACAAGATGCCATGAGTACAGGGTGGGGCATTTATATGGATACACCTAAATAAAATGGGAATGGTTGGTGATATTAACTTCCTGTTTGTGGCACATTAGTATATGGGAGGGGGGCAACTTTTCAAGCTGGGTGTTGACCATGGCGGCCATTTTGAAGTCGGTCATTTTGTATCCAACTTTAATTTTTTCAATGGAAAGAGGGTCATGTGACACATCAAACTTATCGAGAATTTCACAAGAAAAGCAATGGTGTGCTTGGTTTTAACGTTACCTTATTCTTTCATGAGTTATTTACAAGCTTCTCTTTGTTTACAGCCATTGACATGTCGCAGAGGTTAACACCTCACGTGCGGAGAGAAATTGTGTTGATGTCTGGTGAACACAGTACCCGGGTCATTGCAGCAGATTTCAATGCAAGACACCCTACGAGACCACCCATCTCCCATGCTACAATTTGCAAACTGCTTGCCAAGTTTCGTGAAACTGGTTCAGTGTTGGATTTGCCCAAATGTGGACACATGAAAACTGTCACTAATGAAGAAACATCAGTGGCTGTCCTAGCTTCATTCAGCAAGAGCCCACAGCGTAGCACTCGCCGCATGTCACTGGAGAGTGGCATCAGTCGAACATCCCTTCGGCGGATATTAGCTACTCACAAATGGCACCCTTACAAACTCCAGCTGCTGCAGCATCTCAACGAGGATGACCCAGATCGGCGCACTGAATTTGCAGAATGGGCAAAACAAAAATTGGAACAGGATCCTCAGTTTACACAGAACATTTTGTTCAGTGATGAGGCAAACGTTTATGTGAATGGTGAAGTTAACAAACAAAACCACCGCTATTGGTCTGACACTAACCCACATTGGATAGGTCCCTCCAAGACTGTTGGAACACAAAAATTGATGGTATAGTGTGGTATATGGGGTACAAAGATAGTGGAGCCATTCTTCATCAATGGAAACCTCAAGGCCACGGGATATCTGAAATTGCTACATGATGATGTGTTTCCCTCTTTATGCACTGAAGCTGGCACGTTCCCTGAGTTTTTCCAGCAAGATGGTGCACCACCACATTATGGGTGTCAGGTCCGAGCGTTCCTAGATGAACAGTTTCCTGGAAAGTGGATTGGTCGTCGTGGCCCACTTGAATGGCCCCCTAGGTCTCCCGATCTGACCCCCTTAGACTTTTATCTTTGGGGTCATCTGAAGGCAATTGTCTCTGCTGTGAAGATACGAGATGTGAAGCAACTGAAACTGCGGATACTGGAAGCCTGTGCTAGCATTTCTTCTGCGGTGTTGCTATCAGTGTGTGAAGAGTGGGAGAAGAGGGTTGCATTGACAATCCAACACAATGGGCAGCACTTTGAACACATTTTATAAGTGGTCAGAAACTTGTAAATAACTCATGAAAGAATAAAGTAACGTTAAAATCAAGCACACCATTGTATTTCTTGTGAAATTCTCGATAAGTTTGATGTGTCACATGACCCTCTTCTCATTGAAAAAACTGGCCGACTTCAAAATGGCCACCATGGTCAACACCCAGCTTGAAAAGTTTCCCCCCTCCCATATACTAATGTGCCACAAACAGGAAGTTAATATCACCAACCATTCCCATTTTATTTAGGTGTATCCATATAAATGGCCCACCCTGTAGATCAACACTAGATACTTTTGTAGTTGTAAAATGTTTTCATACAGTGTTGGTCAAACCTGGTCTTACCGGAGGTCTACAGGCTGGTCAGGCTGATCTAGATTCTAGGAATCTGCTTTATTAGACAAAATAATAGGATATAAGTAAGCAAGTTTCCCCTTCATTATGCTAAATATATTAGCATGTCCAAATCATGTCCCAAACTGAATCTGTCAGCAAATTTAAGCCCTCAAAACTTCTGACAGCGCAATATATAGGAGAGTGAGGGTAGTGTAAATATAGCTGTTATGTCCGTCATTCAAATTGCATGACCGAGAAATTAACGTTTTGATGTTTGATGCACCGCGGTCACAAGTGCTATGGAGGTACCCATTGATGTTCGGGTGCTCCGGTCTTTCTTTACTGAACTCTGCCCATCCCCCACTCTGCACTGAGTGACGGCTCTAGTGTCCAAATGAAAAACCGTTAGAGCTGTCATTCAGTGCTGAAGAAGTTGTAGGGTAAGTAATACTTAAAGGAACCGATCTTCCATTAAATACAGATTACCCCTTGTTTTTTCTAATTTGCAATGCAATTGAGTTGTACATTTTGGTTCTCAATATCTGTATCGGAATATAAAAATTAAACCTATCCATAAACTGATGTCCCTCTTAGTAGATGACGTGGTATACCACACAAAATCAATACCTGTAATTGTATACCACCATTTAATATAGTACTGAAACACATATTTGATACAATACACCTTTATTAAATCCAGTTACAAAAACTATAACAACAGCTGTCTCATTGAAAACAATGAAAATCACATAAAATAGACTAAGATGGTGGTCACAAGTACAATGTAAAGTCAATAGTTATAAAGTGCAATCAGCAGGTCCCAAATATTAGTGCTGTGAGATAAGAATACCAGTGAAGTGACAATACTCCCAAATGGGATGATATAGGGAATGAACCTCAACCCTGAAATAAGGCACAGGAAAAACAAATGAAATCACACAAGCAAATATGTTACCATCAATATAAGCTATTAGAGAAATAGCAAAAACATATTTTTATTAGTGTCACCACACTAAATAATTCATACATGGACCCCTAGTACGACCACAATATACTACTGACCTATAGTAACCACTAGGTGTGGCGCAAACCCAACACTTCCCATCACCCCAAGAACACTATTCCCACAGTGAAGCATGGTGGTGGCAGCGTCATGCTGTGGTGAGGCTTTTCATCGGTAGGGACTGGTAAACTGGTCAGCATTGAAGGAAAGATGGATGGCAGTAAATACTGGCAATTCTCCAAGAAACCTGCTTGTCTGCCAGGGATTTGAGGCTGGGACGGAGATTCACCTTCCAGCCGGACAATGACAGTACACATATGGCTAAGGCTGGGTTCACACGTCCTATTTTCAGACGTAAACGAGGCGTATTATGCCTTGTTTTACGTCTGAAAATACGGCTCCAATACGTCGGCAAACATCTGCCCATTCATTTGAATGGGTTTGCTGATGTACTGTGCAGACGACCTGTAATTTACGCGTCGTCGTTTGACAGCTGTTAAAAGACGACGCGTAAAATTACAGCCTCGTCAAAAGAAGTGCAGGACACTTCTTGGGACGTTTTTGGAGCTGTTTTCTCATAGACTCTATTGAAAACAGCTCCAAAAATGGGCGAAAAAACAGCACGAAAACGGCGCGAAAAACGGCGCGAAAAACGTGAGTTGCTCAAAAAACGTCTGAAAATCAGGTGCTGTTTTCCCTTGAAAACAGCTCCGTATTTTCACACGTTTTTGGCTCAGCGTGTGAACATACCCTCAAGCTACACTGAAGGGGCTTAATGGGGAACATTTATATATCTTGGAATGGCCTAGTCAGAGTCCAGACCTCAATCCAATAGATAATCTGTGACATGACTTGAAAACTGCTGTACACCAACGAAACCCATTGAGTTGGAGCAGTTCTGCCTGGAAGAATGGACAAAAATCCTAATGTCAAGATGTGATAAGCCAATAGAGACATAACTGCAAGAGACTTTCATCTGTAATTGCAGGAAAAGATGGCTCCACAACGTACTGATGACGTTCAGGGGTTAAATACTTCTGCACATTACAGTTCTCGGTTTTTTGTCTTAATTATTGTTTGTGTCACATTAAAAAATATCTTTCACCTTCACTGGTAGAAATGGTGTGTAAATCAAATGGTGCAAACCCCATAAATCCATCTTAATTCAATGTTGTAAAGCAACAAAACAGGGAAAACACCAGGGGGGGGGGGGGGGGGGAAGTGATGAATATTTTCGCAAGGATTGTTAATGCATATTAAGTAAAACAAGATAAATGCATATTCTCTTGTCTTACACAGTAAGGTCTATAGCCATTCTGAAGGAGATAGATCTGCAGTCTACATGTTAAAACTGTACGGATCCTCATTTGTTGGCTGTTCATGTCGAACTAGATTTAACAAGAAATAAATCTGTCTGTAACTGATACACATCTGTTTATATACCCAACAGGCAGCAATTCAACCAAAGTCGCCATAGCTGATACAGGTGAAAGTCCCGTACATTGAATTCTCATTTCAAGTTCATGTCATCTATATGGTTTTGTTAGCAGTAACATAATGTAGCGTCCATGGCCACGGGCCGTTGGGTTTACTCACATCCCGATGCCCACAGCCATGGATCCGTGAGCGCTGGTCCCCATCTCCTTCCTAGGAGACGCCAGCGCTCACTTCCGCTCCGTTCTGCTGTGTCCTGTGTCAACGGCTCATGATTTCCTGGTCTATAAGAAGGCCCCAGCCCTTCTGATCCTTGCCTGAGCATTGTTAGTTTATCCCAGTCTGTCTTGCAAATGTTCCCTTAGTTTTTTTCCGTTCCAGTTGATACCCGTGCCCTGTTACCTGTTCCTGTATCCCGTATTGTTCTTGTTCCTGTGCCTACCAGTGTTGGAGTCGTGTCTACTGCACCTGCTGTCGTTAGCCACGTCCAGTGTCTTCTGCCACGTCCAATGTCTTCTTCCACGTCCAGTGTCTTCTGCCACATCAGATACTGCCCGCCACGTCTGGCACTACCTGCTGCACCAGCCTCCATCCGTGCTGAAGCCACAGCCACCGTCTGGACTAGTTCAGGTACCCAAGCGTTTCTATCTTCTATTGACTTTCATATAGAGTGTGACCTGGTCAGCTGGCTCTCCGCTACGGCGGAGCGGCCTAGTGGGTCCACATACCCTGTGACCGTGACACACAATATAAACTATACTACCAACCTGATGTAGTCTTTTTACATATCGTAAACAGGGTAAAGTATAGGACTAAACAGGGTACCCCAGAGTATTCAAGGTATTAAAAATTATATATCAAATGCTATAATGCTTTAACTATAATAATATAGTATATAATCAGGGGTGTAACTAGGAAATACTGGGTCCCATAGCAAACTTTTGACTGTGCCCCCCCTTCCCTTGTAGATAGTGCCACACATACCCCTTGTAGATAGTGCCACACCCACCTTGTAGATAGTGCCACACACAGCTCCCTTGTAAATAGTGCCACACACAGCCCCTTGTAGGTAGTGCTACACCCCCTCTAGTAGATAGTGCAACACACACCCGTAGAAGATAGTGTCACACCGCCACCCCAGCAGCCTGTGAGATGCCGAGACGAGACTCTTGTGTAGGCCGGTGTAATCTAGTAACGCGGCATGTAGCCTAGTGAATGGCAGAGCAGGGAGCTAGCTAAGGATGCAGATATAATTGAATGTGGCAATCGCCCGGGGCCCCATGCTAGCGACGTCTCCGGGCATGAGGGCCCATGCCGCTTGGCACATAAATGTTATGTCATGCCGTAGGCCCCGTAGCAGCGGCTATAGTTGCTATAGTTGTAGTTCCGCCAGTCAGTGGCGTAACTACCGCGGTAGCAGCAGTAGCGGCTGCTACGGGGCCCGGGGCTTGAGGGGGCCCGGGCCGCCAGCCGACACGCCCTCCCAAATGCCCGGTGGCGCCGCTAGCAGCCGTTATGGCTGCTACAGCGGTAGCGCCGCTACTGTGGGGCCCGCGCCGCCGAGCCTTACACAGGCCCTCTCATGCCTGTAGGTGTCGCTAGCACCGGAGGGGGCCCCGGTGCTAGCGGCAGCCAAATACATGTATTAGCACTGAATGGCCGGGCATGTTCCGTGCCTGACCATCCAGTGCCTTACAATGACACTGATTGGCTAGCGGCGCGATGACATCATCGCGCCGCTTCCATGCTTGGAAGGTGCTGATTGGTGGGGCAAGTCATTCTGCCCCGCCAATCAGCGTCATTGGAGGACGCTCGTTCAGCTCCTGCAGACATGCTCAGAAGAGAGCATGTCTGCATCGCCAGTGAACAGCGTGGGAACGTGATCATGTGAGTATGTCAAGTTTATATATTTTTTTCCTCATAAAATGTGAATGGCATTATCTATAGTGGGGGGGTCTATCTACAGAGGGGGTCGTCTTTATGTGGGCTATTATATATAGGGGTCTATATGTGGGGCAGTAGCTACAGGTGTGTCTATATGTGGGGCAGTAGCTACAGGGGGGTCTATATGTGGGGGTGTGGGCCACTATATACAGGGGGCTCTATATGTGGGCCATTATATACAGGGGGCTCTATATGTGGGCCATTATATACAGGGGGCTCTATATGTGGGTCATTATATACAGGGGGTCTATACGTGGGCCATTATATACAGGGGGGTCTATATGTGGGGGTGTGGGCCACTATATACAGGGGGCTCTATATGTGGGCCATTATATACAGGGGGGTCTATATGTGGGCCACTATATACAGGGGGGGTCTATATGTGGGGCACTATATACAGGGGGGTCTATATGTGGGGCACTAGCTACAGGGGAGGGCTGTATGTGGGGATGGGGGCCACTATCTACAGGGGGGTCTATATGTGGGGCAGTATATGTGAGACACTATACAGGGGTGGGCTATATGTAGAGCACTATCTATAGGGGAGCTATTTTTTAGGGTACTTTCTATAGGGGTGGGCTATGTGTGGGACACTATATACAGGGGTGGGTTACCTGTGGGGCACTAGCAACAGGGTGGCTATATGTAGTGCACAGTCTACAGGGGTGGGCTATATGTGGGACACTATATACAGGGGGAGCTATATGTGAGACACTATCTACAGAGGTGGGCTATACGTGGAACACTAACTATAGGGGAAGCTATATGTAGGGCAGCACGGTGGCTCAGTGGTTAGCACTATTGCCTTGCAGCTCTGGAGTCCATATGTGGGCACTATTTACAGGGGCTTCTATGTAGGTCACTATCTAGGGGGCACGGTGTGTGTGTGTGTGTGTGTGTGTGTGTGTGTGTGTGTGTGTGACAGTTATATTTAGATGTGTTGAGAATTTTAACTTTGTTTATAGGTGCAGAAATGTTTTAAAAGTGAGAAGCTGAAGACATCTAAACGGAAAACTGCAGAAATGGGTCATGGCCGGGAGAAATCCATCATAGATGTCTGAACCGGAGGGAGAAGAAAAGAACTAGAATCTGAGACGTCACCGGTGAGTCACTTAATGTAAGTGTTTATTCTGCCTCTAATCAGTATTGTAGTCACTGTATGATCTGCAGCGAGATGATGGTGGTATGATTTTTTTTGTGAAAACGCATCTCCCAGCATATCCTTTGCATTGTTCCGGCCATGCTGGGAGCTGTCGTTTTACGCCGTACAAACCTATACGCAGTGGCGTAACTACCGCTTAATCAGCTGTATCGACTTCTACGGGGCTTGCAGCATGAGGGGGCCCGTGCCACCCGCCGGCACGGCCCCCTCCTATGGCCGCAGGCTCCGCTAGCAGCCGCTATGGCTGCTACAGCGCGACGCCACTGAAGGGGTTGTTCCTACAAAAGACATGCATCCCCTATCCACAGGATAGGGGATACATGTGGGATCGCTGGGACGCCCAGCGATGAGGAGAACGGGGGACCGAAAGTCCCCCCTAAGATCTCCATGACAAACCTCGGACTTCCGGGGTCTGTGTCGGCAGGTCCGTAGAAATGAATGGAGCGCCGGTCGCGCTTGTGCGCATGCATGACCAGCGCTCCTTTCATTTTTATTGAACTGCGCAGACGCCGGAAGTCCGAGATTAGTCATGGAGAACTTCGGGGGACTTTCGGTCCCCCGTTCTCCTTATCGCTGCCAGCGATCACACATGTCTTTTGTAGGACAAACTATAGGCCGTTTTTTTTTGGGGGGGGGGGGCTATATGGCGTTATCTAAAGAGGGATGTATGGCGTTATCTACAGAGGGGGCTGTATGGTGTTATCTACAGAGGGGGCTGTATGGTGTTATCTACAGGGGGGCTGTATGGCGTTATCTACAGAGGGGGTCTGTATGGCGTTATCTACAGGGTGGACTGTATGGCGTTATCTACAGGGGGCTGTGTATGGTGCTATCTATAGGGGGGCGCTGTGTGGTGGAATCTATAGGGAGGCACTATCTACAAGGGGGGGGGTGGGGTTGGGTGATACCCAGCAGAGGGGGCGCCCCAGTCAAAAGTTTGCTATGGGGCCCAGTCTTTCCTAGTTACGCCCCTGGTGGCAATAACTGAGGAGTAGTGTGGCCATAGAGGCGTCAGTGCTATAAAGCACTCCCTAGGGGTCATTAAGGGGGGTTTCAGCCTCCAATAAAATTAGAATAGCTACCTGGGTTCTGAGGCGACGCTCCGGTGGAATGAGGCGCAAATATGGAGCTAGGGTACTGGCGAAAGTGTCCACCTCATCTTCAAGTTTGTTCCTATTTAAGTACTTTAACACCCTGGAATCAACCTGGCTAGCAGCAGAGGGTTGCACCCTTTTCCTCTTGCTGGCGGCATTTAAACAGGCTGTATTTTCTGCAGAGAGAGGGCAACAGACACTGGGCCAGATGAAGTCCCTGGATTGGCTGGATCATCTGGATCTGGCTATTCCTAGTTCAGGGCACCTCTCTCCTCTCCATTTCCTCCTCATTCTCCTCTAGGTTGTCCTCCGAGCTAAGTTTAGAACAAAAAATAATATTTTACAATATATTACGTGTATTAACAACCAATGTCACATTTTTATTTTTTCTAATACTTACGGACGAAGTTCAAAAAACGGGTGCAGAAATGCGAGCTGCTGAGTGAACAGATACTATATTTTTTTTTGGACAGAGAAGAACCACTTCTCCCTTTGCGTGTCATCTCGTGTCTATATTGGTCCCTAGTGCTTCGCCAAAGGACCTTGATGTCATCCATTGTTGAAAGAAACATATATATATATATAAACATATATATTTATCCGGGGGTCGATTATACGTTTAAACCTGTTCTACAATGCCAACATATGACGTGTTTGCTTAATTTTTACGGTGACACCAGCTCTATCAGGGGCACATGGCGTAAAGGACTGAAATATTTGTTAGCGCTAAAACTTGCTTAACAGGGACACATGACACAAATACATAAAGGGGGCATTTATGGTGACACCATCTATATCAGGGCCACATAGCGGTAACGGATAAAATATTTTTTTACGCTAAAACCTGCAAAATCTGCGTCACATGACAGGATTAGATAAAGGGAAGCTATATACAATATTTAAAGAGGCTCTGTCACCAGATTTTCAAACCCCTATCTCCTATTGCAGCAGATCGGCGCTGCAATGTAGATAACAGTAATGTTTTTTTTTTCAAAAACGAGCATTTTTGGGCAAGTTATAAGCATTTTTATATTTATGCAAA
Source organism: Rhinoderma darwinii (assembly GCF_050947455.1). Lineage (NCBI taxonomy): Eukaryota > Metazoa > Chordata > Amphibia > Anura > Rhinodermatidae > Rhinoderma > Rhinoderma darwinii. The sequence continues at coordinate 400,760,673 of NC_134687.1, forward strand.
TGAGCCTTTCTTAAGTACAACTGGGCGTGTTTAAAGTTAAGTACAAGTGGGCGTGTATTGTGTGTGTACATCTGGGCGTTTTTACTTGTTTTACTAGCTGGGCGTTGTGAATAGAAGTGTATGATGCTGACGAATCAGCATCATCCACTTCTCTTCGTTAACACTCAGCTTCTGGCAGTGCACAGACACACAGCGTGTCCTCGCGAGATCACGCTGTGACGTCACTTCCTGCCCCAGGTCCTGCATCGTGTGGGACAAGCGAGGACACATCGGCACCAGGCGACAGAGGCTACAGTTGATTCTGCAGCAGCATCGGCGTTTGCAGGTAAGTCAATGTAGCCTCTGTCGCCCACTTGTACATTCATTTGCATAAATATAAAAATGCTCATAACTTGGCCAAAAATGCTAGTTTTTGAAAAAAACAAAACGTTACTGTTATCTACATTGCAGCGCCGATCTGCTGCAATACGAGATAGGGGTTTGAAAATCTGGTGACAGAGCCTCTTTAAAGCTAGAGGCTCTACTATGGTTGCACACACCAAACTTTGATTTTTTTCAGCAGGCCTCGTACTGAACCACTGCTGTTGGAACAAGCTTTTTGCAATGACCTAATGACCTTCCATGCTGCATCTTTCTTGATGCGATCATGGTACGCATCCGTCCTGGTCAGGGGCGTAACTAGGAAAGACTGGGCCCCATAGCAAACTTTTGACTGGGGCCCGCCCCCTCTGCTGGGTATCACACAACCCCCCCCCTTGTAGATAGTGCCTCCCTATAGATTCCACCACACAGCGCCCCCCTATAGATAGCACCATACACAGCCCCCTGTAGATAACGCCATACAGACCCCCTCTGTAGATAACGCCATACAGACCCCCTCTGTAGATAACGCCATACAGCCCCCTCTGTAGATTACGCCATACAGACCCCCCCCCAAAAAAAAAACGGCCTATAGTTTGTCCTACAAAAGACATGCATCCCTAAATCCACAGGATAGGGGATACATGTGTGATCGCTGGCAGCGATAAGGAGAACGGGGGACCGAAAGTCCCCCGAAGTTCTCCATGACTAACCTCGGACTTCCGGCGTCTGCGCAGTTCAATAAAAATGAAAGGAGCGCTGGTCATGCATGCGCACAAGCACGACCGGTGCGCAAGTCATTTCCATGGAGCTGCAGACAGACTACGGAAGTCCGAGGTTTGTCATGGAGAACTTAGGGGGGACTTTCGGTCCCCTGTTCTCCTCATCGCTGGGCGTCCCAGCGATCCCACATGTATCCCCTATCCTGTGGTTAGGGGATGCATGTCTTTTGTAGGAACAACCCCTTCAGTGGCGTCGCGCTGTAGCAGACATAGCGGCTGCTAGCGGAGCCTGCGGCCATGGGAGGGGCCGTGCCGGCGGGTGGCACAGGCCCCCTCATGCTGCAGGCCCCGTAGAAGTCGCTACGGCTGCTATAGCGGTAGTTACGCCACTGCGCATAGGTTTGTACGGCGTAAAACTACAGCTCCCAGCATGGCCGAAACAATGATAAGGATATGCTGGGAGATGCGGTTTCACAAAAAAAAATCATACCACCATCATCTCGCTGCAGATCATACAGTGACTACAATACTGATTAGAGGCAGAATAAACATTTACATTAAGTGACTCACCGGTGACGTCTCAGATTCTAGTTCTTTTCTTCTCCCTCCGGTTCAGACATCTATGATGGATTTCTCCCGGCCATGACCCATTTCTGCAGTTTTCCGTTTAGATGTCTTCAGCTTCTCACTTTTAAAACATTTCTGCACCTGTAAACAAAGTTAAAATTCTCAACACATCTAAATATAACTGTCACACACACACACACACACACACACACACACACACACACACACACCGTGCCCCCTGTAGATAGTGCCCCCTGTAGATAGTGACCTACATAGAAGCCCCTGTAGATAGTGCCCACATATGGACTCCAGAGCTGCAAGGCAATAGTGCTAACCACTGAGCCACCGTGCTGCCCTACATATAGCTTCCCCTATAGTTAGTGCTCCACGTATAGCCCACCTCTGTAGATATTGTCCCACATATAGCCCACCCCTGTAGGCTGTGCACTACATATAGCCACCCTGTTGCTAGTGCCCCACAGGTAACCCACCCCTGTATATAGTGTCCCACACATAGCCCACCCCTATAGAAAGTACCCTAAAAAATAGCTCCCCTATAGATAGTGCTCTACATATAGCCCACCCCTGTATAGTGTCTCACATATACTGCCCCACATATAGACCCCCCTGTAGATAGTGGCCCACATCCCCACATACAGACCTCCCCTGTAGCTAGTGCCCCACATATAGACCCCCCCCTCTATATAGTGACCCACATATAGACCCCCCTGTATATAGTGGCCCACACACCCACATATAGACCCCCCTGTAGCTACTGCCCCACATATAGACCCCCCTGTAGCTACTGTCCCACATATAGACCCTCCTATATATAATAGCCCACATAAAGACGACCCCCCCCTGTAGATAGACCCCCCCCACTATAGATAATGCCATTCACATTTTTATGAGGAAAAAAATATATAAAGTTGACATACTCACATTCTCCGGTTCCCACGCTGTTCACTGGCGATGCAGACATGCTCTCTTCTGAGCATGTCTGCAGGAGCTGAATGAGCGTCCTTCAATGACGCTGATTGGCGGGGCAGAATGACTTGCCCCGCCAATCAGCACCTTCCCAGCATGGAAGCGGCGCGATGATGTCATCGTGCCGCTAGCCAATCAGTGTCATTGTAAGGCACTGGATGGTCAGGCACGGAACATGCCCGGCCATTCAGTGCTAATACATGTATTTGGCTGCCGCTAGCACTGGGGACCCCTCCGGTGCTAGCGACAACTACAGGCATGAGAGTGCCTGTGTAAGGCTCGGTGGCGCGGGCCCCACAGTAGCGGTGCTACCCCTGTAGCAGCCATAACGGCTGCTGGCGGCGCCACCGGGCATTTGGGAGGGCGTGTCGGCTGGCGGCACGTGCCCCCTCAAGCCCCGGGCCCCGTAGCAGCCGCAACTGCTGCTACCGCGGTAGTTATGCCACTGTTCCTGGTGTTCCATAATTCTGGCCCCTCCTGCACCAAGGCTATAAGTTTTTCCACATCTATGGACCTTGGCACTGCTTTTTTTTAACGGGATGGAACAGTCTGCCTCCAATTTCTCCACTAGCATGTCCACGCTGGTCTGCAAGCACTTCCTGTTTTTTTGGGGGGTTTTTTCGCCCACTTTCCCTAGCAACTGTGCGTGAATGACACACAGCACACAGATGTTGCCCGTGTGCTGTCCGTTATTTTCATGCAACCATTGAGTTCAATGGGTGACTCTGATGCGCAAACATGGACCAATATAGGACATGCAGTGAGCTTTATGCAACGGACACACGCTGCGTTTAAAACCACGCATGTGTGAAGAGCCCTATTGATTTGCATGGTTTCGTGTGCTGTCAGGTATTTCAATGGACAGCACACAGGCGTGAAACACGTTCGTCTGAATGAACCCTAAGGGATAGAACAGAAACCAGGAGGTCGAGGTAACAGAAACTTTTCTAAGCTGGTTTTGACTGTACACAAGGCCAAAGCAGGCAAATAAGATCATAGATCAGCCTTAAGATCATAGATGGAAAATGTTTATGGCATGCAAGATGCAAAAGAAGGGACGAGCAATGCAGTATATCTCAAACGTTTTTTGTTTTTGTGCTACCCTATTATGACCCTAATCTTCCGGAGAGCATGCCATGAAGTTCTCAGTCAGCCACAGATGCCCTTATTACAGCCTGCCCCAGCTGCTCATGCCGCTCTTATAGCCTACATTAGCCACAGATGCCCTTATTACAGCCTGCCCCAGTTACAGATGCCGCTCCCATAGCCTGCACCAGCTACATATGCCTTTTTTACAGCATGCGCCAACCACATATGCCTCCATGACAACCTTATAGCCTGCACTAGCCACAAATGCCACCAGTACTGACTGCACTAGCAACAGATGCCCTTATTACAGCCTGCACCAGCCACAGATACCCTGTCTAAAGCCTATATCAGCCACAAATTGCCCCATTACAGCTTGTGCTTGCCCCATTACAGCCAAATATGCCCTGCATTACAGTGACAGCTACAGATGCCCCATATAAGACTAATGGACAAATATTCCCCCAATTTCTTACCTTTCCTGCTGCCTCTGGTTCCTCCTTAGTGCCTCTGCTACCCATTTCTTCTTAGTCCCCTTGGACTATAGCTGCTAAATATTGGGGTAGCTGCCTTTTTAAAGGGGAATGGCCACTCAGACCTCAATAGACTATTTGGCCACCTATTTGGCTTTAGACTTTAAAGGGGTGGTATCAGATTAGAGTGCTTCCTCCCGAGCACCACTCTTAGGCCCCATGAACCATGCACCCAGAGGCTATACCTAGGCACACGGAGTCACAGGAACACTGTGTGCCGCTGTGTGTTTCCTCCATATGGTGCCATATGACAGAGATATTCTACCTGTGAAGTACATGGAACAAGTTTTTTTGTCGGATTCTTACCGAATCTGACAGAAAAGACTCTCTATATGTCTTTGTAATTGGAAGCATACAGAGGTACAGTCGGGCCACATAGATTTCTATGGGAGACTTTTCATTGTATAATGATTATTTACATAAGACTGGAAATAATTTTAAAATTAAATTAAAACTTAAAGTACTTGAAACCCCTACAGTTTTAGTTTATTCCTAGAATTGTATACGGCGGAAGAAAAAAAACGAATTATTGATATGTTTCATTTGGAGAGAGAACAAGACTGTCACGAGGAATAATCATCTCCAAGGAGTCATAGATTTCTGGCCAGAGAAACGCATTGAAAGGGCAAGGTGCTTCATTGTGCTGATCAATGAAGTGAGCAATATCCCCGACAGGTCCTCAGTGAAAAATTCAATCTTGTCCTTTTACGAGACTGAACATTTTATAGAAATGATGTGCCGATGATCGCTCTTTTTCTCCCATGGATGTTAGGAAAGAAATGATAGCAGTTTTTTTTACAGATAGATATCACTACTATAAAATATCCGACTCCTACGTTAGAATTTCAAATCAGGTTTTCTGTGCATCATTAGCTGATGACTTTATGATGAATATATAGCAAACGATGATCGACACTTTAATGCTACGATATTCCCAAGCGTAATTGTTTTGAAGGCATTGTAGATGCTTGTGGTGTCTTCATATAACTGCTACATCTTGTTTATACCATTAAAATAATTCAGATTGTGAGGTAGAGCGGCAGAAAACATAAGCTCGCTCTGTCACAGCATGACAGCAGTTGGGCAGGTGAATGACCTAAGTCATCTTGTAATCTGCACTGCCATATGTTCCAAAATGGGTTTGTTACTAGGTAGAGGTCTCCTTTCTATGTAATACAACAGCTGTGCAGCCACATCTTGGTATCAGTTGGGAGGCAGCTCACTCCTTCACAGTTATAATTCATTGTCTACATCTGTGACCTCTTCTCCGACAGTCACACCTAAAGTAAATGGTGTCAATTCTAGCCCGAGGGAGGCAGGCTACTTCATGATCTGTAGCACCAGCAAGCCACACAACAGGCATCATTGATGAACACTAGTGGAGGCAAAGAAATAACACTTTCATTTAATGATCTGAAAATAATAGTGGGAATCGGATTGGTAAGTATGAGATTCTCCCAATATAACGCCCCATTGTTGGTAGAGCATATAATGATATGCTCCATAAGGCCTCTTTCACACACAGAATTTTTTTAGGCATTTTAAACTGCATAACGAAAAACGCCTCTAAAAAGGCTAGCGTTATTAAAATGTAACATGCGTTTTTTTAAGGCGTTTTTGTGGCATTTTTCATTCGGTCTCATTTTAGACATGCTTTATTCTGATTTTTGCTAGAGAAACTTATGGGAAAAATGTCGGAAAAGACGCAATACCTGGAGCATGCTGCCTTTGGGAAAAAATGCCACTGACCACAAAACTACGTAAAAAACACAGCTATTGCAGCTAATGTGGAAAAAACATGTCAACTGTGAGAGACAGGGCTTCCGAGGTGCGCAATACGGGTGTACAGTTTTATTTCATGTTTTTTTCCAATTCTGTTTTTATTATGATTTTCAAAAATAATTCAAGTAAAACAAAAAAGAACACAAAGTCATTAATATGAAGTCATAGTCAGACCACGCAGGGCCACTTGAGCACATATGATATCACAATATCTGCACAGATCAATACTCTTATTATACAAAGTACAGCAAATATACAAAAAGAAAAATGATAAGTACAAAAACACAAATCAGAGTTGTACAAAAGGACTCAAATGTGAACAAACATACAAAGTGCAGAAAACAAATTAGAGTCGAGACCAGATCATTGAGAATTAAAGCATAAAATCAAATAGAATCAAAATATTGAAATGCAGGGTGTCCCTATAAAATGTCCTATGTTCCCAGTAAAAATACGTAAGAACTTGGAGATAAACTAAGTAGTAGTCAAAGAAACACAAACAGAATAGTGTTCCATGAGTCTATATCGTGGATAAGGTTCATGAAACAGACCAGAAAGTCAAAATAATGAGAGGAGTAGTCTGAAGCAGGGTCGGACTGGGACTTAGGGTGGATTCACACGAACGTGCATTGCGTCCGTGCGGGCCGCGTGGTTTGCACGCGCCACGCACAAACCAATACAAGTCTATTGGGCAGTACAGACAGTCCGTGCTTTTTGCGCAGCGTTTGTCCGCTGCGCAAAAAGAGCGACATGGTCAATATCTCAGCGTATTTCGCGCATCACGCACCCATTGAAGTGAATGGGTGCGTGAAAACCACGCAGTTCGCACGGGAGCAGCATGCACTGACTGTTGCGGAGAAGAATCGTAATTTCACTGCATATTTCAGCCTTTGCAATGCAAAAACTGAAATCTGGGGCAAGTCCGCTGTGTTTTCTGCAACTTCTGAATTACCTGTCAAATATGCAAATGTTGGTGCAGATTCGTTGCGTAATTGCCCCAAATCTGCACCAACATTTGCAGCGGAAAAATTCTGCCACGTCTGAACGTGCCCTTAGTCCTAACCAAATCCTGATTGCTTGATCATGGCCTAAGGGCAGATTCACACGAACGTTGCGTTTTTGCGCGCGCAAACAACGCAGCGTTTTGCGAGCGCAAAAACCATTTGACAGCTGCGTGTGTCATGCGTGTCTGATGCGCGGCTGCGTGATTTTCGCGCAGCCGGCATCATAGAGCTCATGCTTGTCAACGCCCGTCACTGTCCAAGGTGCTGAAAGAGCTAAATCTTTCAGCACCCTCGACAGTGAATGCCGAACACAACAGCGAAAAACCTGTAAAAAAAAAAGATAAAGTTCCTACTTACCGAGAACTTCCCGGCCGTTGCCTTGGTGACGCGTCCTTGGTGACGCGTCCTTGGTGACGCGCCTCTCTTGACATCGGGCCCCACCTCCCTGGATGACGCAGCAGTCCAAGTGACCGCTGCAGCCTGTGATTGGCTGCAGCCTGTGCTTGGCCTGTGATTGGCTGGAGCTGTCACTTGAACTGAAGTGTCATCCCGGGAGGTCGGACTGCAGGAAGGAGACATGAGTAATCGGTAAGTTAGAACTTCGGTTTTTTTTACAGGTTAATGTATTTTGGGATCGCAAGTCACTGTCCATGGTGCTGAAACAGTTTAACTCTTTCAGCACCATGGACAGTGACTATCTCCTGACGTCGCGTACCGATAATTTTTTTGCCGGGATCGGCCAAAACGAGTTTGGCCGAACCCGGTGAAGTTCGGTACGCTTGTCCGGCTTCGCTCATCGCAAAGACACTCCGTTTGGATGTTCGGAAACAGAAAAGCACGTGGTGCTTTTCAGTTTTCATTCATCCTTTTCACTGCTGTTGCGCGAATCACGCTCGTCCCACGGAAGTGCTTCCGTGTGGTGCGCGTGATTTTCACGCACCCATTGACTTCAATGGGTGCGTGATGCGCGAAATACGCAGAGTTATTGAACCTGTCGCGCTTTTTGCGCAGCAGACAAACGCTGCGCAAAAAGCACGGACTGTCTGTACTGCCCCATAGACTTGTATTGGTCCATGCGTGCCGCGTGAAAACCACGCGGCCCGCACGGACCGAATACAAGCTCGTGTGAATCCCCCCTAATACTGATGTATAAAGATTGCAAATTATACCATTATACAATGCTAAAATATCACCATACTGTAACTAAATAGTATGATTTCAATGTTATATTCAGCCACATACACATACACTCACATGACACACAGATGCAACCCACAAGCTGGACACATGCTGCATTCGTGCAACTCACACCTAGGACACATGCGCACGCACACCACTCACACCTAGGACACGTGTACACACACCACTCACACCTAAGGACACATGCGCACGCACACCACTAGAACACATCCCCCACGCACACCTAGGACATATGCCGCACATGCACCACTCACACCTAGGACACATGCGCACTCTCACCTAGGATATATTCTCCACTCTCGGCACTCACACATAAGACATATGCCACACGTTGTCTACCTACACCAAGTACACATGTTGGATACACACTACTCACACCTGGAACAGATGCTGCACACACAACTCACATACTAGACACATACCACTCACACACTAGACACGTACCCCAAACTAGACACATACCGTACACACTACTTACACTAGACACATACTGCACACACCATACAAATGATAAACACATACTTCACATAACACATACACACTAGCCCTTTACCACACATACCACTCACACTGACATTGAAAACAACACGCACACAAATGCCACTAATACATTAGAAGAAGACACAAAACTCACACAAATTGCATATTTCACTCATACAATTGACATACACTGTTAAAGGAACAGTGTCACCACAATTTTTTTTTTAATATGTTAAAGATGAAAGTGCTTTATTAAAAACGTTTGGATTAATTTGTGTGTTTGTGTGTTACTTTTTCTTATTTTTACACTTTTTCTTCCCTATGGGGGCTGCCATTTTTTTTCCATTTCTGTATGTGTCGATTAACGACACATAGAGACATGGAATACGGCAGCTCCAGTCCTATAGGGACTGCGAACGGGGCCCGTTCCATCCACTAACATGTACGCCGCTGTGTGGGAACGACGCATGCGCCGCTCCCACACAGTTCAATTTGAAATGCGCGCCGTCCGGCGCCATTTTCCTGTGGACCGGAAGTCGCGGCCGGACAGTAATATTACTACTTCCGGTCGCGGCTTCCGGACTTGTGCACATGGAGCAGCGGCAGCAGACGGAGCGGATGGACCGGAGGGAGCGGCGGCGATTGGAGCAGGTAACGGATTTCTATGTATGTTTGTGTTTCAGTGTGTGTTTACTACTGTATGTAAACCTTCTACACTGTGTGTTAGCTCAAAAAATGGCGACACACAGTGTAGGAGGTTAGACAGTTCAAACCCCTCGTTTCTCCCGGCACTAGCCAGGATAAAGGAGGGGGGGATGCTGAGAGCTCACTAGAGCGAGGGCTTTTTACCCAATTTTGCAGCATAAAGCAATGTGGTTGCTTTACCACATGCAATGCTGCAATTTTGGGAATGGCTCCATCTAGTGACCAGCAATGGGAAATATTATAAATTAGAATCCAATTGAATCCAATTTATAATATTTCCTGACTCGTGAAAAAAAAAATTCGAACAATGTTTAATCACCTATACACTAATTGTTTAACTAAAAAAAAAAACATGTTTTGCTGGCAACACATTCCCTTTAACACTACTTCAACCAGTCACAGTACAAAAATCAATCCAACACTTCACTCACATTGCTATATTTACCTGCTTTCTTTTGTCGACTGCTGATTCTTGGGCACTGGCATGCAGGATGCTGGCAATACATAGGCATCTATACCTGAGATGCCCCCTCCACCACTAAGTCCTGTCCATGTGCCCACAAAGCCACACTGCTTTTAAAGAGCTCCTCCTATCTGTGGCTCAAATTAACCATAACCTGATACTCACCCGTCTAACCCTATAGCTCCTCATTGCAGAGTACACAGCAATAAATCTCGGAAATATGTGCAGTACATATATACAACACCAGAACAAAGCAGGCCGCCAACACTGTCCGACACTGATTGTTTGGGCGGCCAGCAGGCGGCCCACTGTTCACCGGCCCATCTGGCATTTGCCAGAACTGCCAGATGGCCAGTCCGGCCCTGATCTGAGGAGTCCCATTCTGCATATTTTTATATGTGATTCACCGATCCCAAGTGCAAAGAAACATGTGTCTATTGCATAGTTCCCACCCCGTAAGCGCCTCAAAATGATACAACTGGTGTACCTTATCCCTCCAATACTGGATTGAAGGGGGTTCTTTGTCCCTCCAATGCAGGGGAATAAGCAGTTTAGCTGCTTGTACCAGCCATGTAACTAAACAGTGTCTGGACAGGTTTGTATTCCGGAGAAGGCATCCAGAGGAGAATCTCAAGTCTCAAGGCTTAGGCCTAATTCACACGACCGTGTTCGGTCCGTGATATATACGGTCCGCATGTTGGCCACATTTACCGGACCGAACACTGTTCAGGGAGCCGGGCTCCTAGCATCATAGTTATGTATGACGCTGTGAGTCGCTGCCTCCCCGCGGGACTACTGTCCCATACTGAATATATGTTGAAGATATGTTGAAAATATTGAAGAAGGGCAGTAGAGGCCCTGTAGATGCTCAGAATTTTTTTTAGGTTATGGGGCGTATTAGAAAGTCCAGGTGCAGGCTATCCAATATAGAATTATCAAGGCCTACCTGTGTTGCAAGTCAATGTTGTGTATTTGTATTGCAGCTCTATTTCTAAGCCAGGGAGGCATGGGTCGCTGCAGAGAAGGCCCAAAGAGGAAGACAACCAGCTAGCCAGTTTAAGAACAGTGAATGGCCCAGTCAGGCTATGGGTGCAGGAGAGGTTTTGGTCCGCCTAACCACCTCCAGACACAGGCCGCAGTCCCAGTCAGGGGATGAGGTAGAGGTAGGGGTGGGATCCGACTGGTTCGCACCGGTTCTCCCGAACGGTTGTTAAAATGACAGCCGGTTTGCAGAAGCGGTTGAAGTGGGAAGCCGGAACCGGTCCGGTCCCCTGCACTCAATTGTATCCACGTCCTTAGGACGCGGATACAATTGAGTTTACTAGCGCTGCCCTGACAAGGCACATGATGCCTCGCCATTCGGCGCTTTAGCGATGATGCAGTCAGCGCGATGGTGATGATGTAATCGCGCCACTGCATCGTTTTCGATGGAGGAGGACTGACGTCGCTGGAGGATGGCGCGGCAACGGGACAGGTAAGAAAATTTGTTTTTTTTTACTTCTACTGTGGGCCTATAGGGCACTACATAGGGGACTATACAGGGAATGAGAACTACAGAAGACTATAGGGAACCAACTACAGGGGACTATATAGGGGGACATACTAAAAATAATTAAGAAAAAGAATGAACATTATTACTAATGGAAAGAAAATATAAAAAAAGGTCATAATGAATTTATGTTTGGTAGACATGGCATGAACAGATTTTCTTTGTGTCTATTTCCTCATTAACTACAAATTCCATATAAACAGACGCCTTTGGAAATTCCTGTGCTTGATAGACCTGGAATGAACAGGATCTATGGGTAGTTTATAAGGGAATGAACACATATTCTGTAGAAACAGATGTGTAATTATTTTCCTGTGCTATGCAATATGTGTTAATTCCAATATAATCTACACATTGTAATGACGGGGTAGGGAGACAGACAGGTGAGCCCTAATCTACCCGCCACTCAGTCCCTGCCTACTTGCACGACCCGTCCTAGGCGACGGCGTACAACTGGGCGACAGTCCCTACGCTCAGTAGGTGCACAACAGACAAACAGACAAGGGTACACAGAAGCTAAGGGAAATGGGGCAGTTGCCCACGGCAACACCGTGAGCAACAAGAGTAGTGAACGAGCCGAGTCAAACCAGGAGTGTACGAGGTACCAAACGCAGAGCAGGAGCGTAGTCAGTAAAGCCAGAGTCAATATGAAGCAGAGGTCAGTAGTAATAGCTGGAACAGCAGAGCCAGGAAACAAGAAAGAATCACAGGCAAAGACAAGAAGCAAATGAAGGTATACATAGACCAAGGGCGGGAGCTAGAACCGTCTGGCCAGGCTGTGATAGGTTCTCCCACTCCTCAGCCTACCAGCTTGAGTGGTAGCAGATCGAGTCACTCTATCAAACTTAGGAGCAGATGCAGACTGATTAACCACGGGCGTCGACACAGAAGCGGTGTCTGGCAGATCCTTTACAGTACCCCCCTTTTATGAGGGGCCACTGGACCCTTCCTAGGTGGACCTGGCTTATTGGGGAACCGAAGATGGAACCTCCTGAGCAATACCTCAGCGTGAACATCCCGGGCGGGTACCCAAGTCCTCTACTCAGGCCCATATCCTCTCCAATGGACAGGTAATTGAGGGAGCCTTGGACCATCCTGCTGTCCACAATCTTGGCCACCTCGAATTCTACCCCTTCAGGTGTGGGAACAGGGACCGGAGGTTTCCTCGAGGTAACCAAGGACGGGTAGCAGCGTTTCAGGAGGGAGGCATGAAAAAACGTTGTGTATTTGAAAAGACGGGGGTAACTCCAGCCGGAAGGAGACAGGGTTAAGGACCTCAATGACCTTGTACAGCCCTATAAACAGGGGAGCAAATTTTTTGGACGGAAACTTAAGGCGCAAATTTTTTGAAGACAGCCACACCAGATCCCCAACCACAAACAAGGCGTTAGCAGAACGTCTTCTATCTGCCTGAGTTTTTTGTATGCTCTGGGACGCCCCTAGGTTCTTCTGAACCTGGGCCCAGACTGTGCACAGTTCCTGATGAACGACATCTACCTTGGGATTGTTGTAACCACCAGGTGAAACGGAGGAGAACCATGGATTAAACCCAAAATTACAGAAAAAGGGGGAGACCCCTGGCGAGTTACTGACCCGGTTATTAAGGGAAAATTCGGCGAGGGGAATGAAGGAGACCCAATCATATTGATAGTCAGAGATAAAACACCTTAAATATTGTTCTAGAGACTGATTAGTCCTCTCAGTTTGGCCATTAGTTTCAGGATGGAAGGCCGAGGAGAAGGACAGATCAATCTCCAACTTTTTACAGAAAGCTCTCCAAAACAATGAAACAAATTGTACCCCTCTGACAGAGAAAAATATTGACAGGAACCCCATGGAGACGCAGGATGTGTTTGACAAACAAGGTAGCTAACGTCTTGGCATTGGGAAGTTTCTTGAGGGGCACAAAATGGCACATCTTACTGAAGCGGTCTACTACAACACACACCACCGACTTGCCTTGAGATGGAAGCAGATCGGTGATAAAATCCATGGAGATATGGGTCCAAGGTCTCTGGGGAATGGGCAAAGAACATAGTAAGCACACTGGTCGGGACCTGGGAGTCTTGGACCTAGCACAAATTTCACAAGCGGTGACGTAGGCCTTAACGTCTTTAGGCAACCCAGGCCACCAATAGTTTCTAGCAATGAGGTGCTTGGTACCCAGGATGCCTAGATGGCCAGATAGTGCAGAGTCATGATTTTCCCTGAGTACCTTTAGCCGGAATTGCAGGGGAACAAACAGCTTGTTCTCAGGAAAGTTCCCGGGAGCTGAACCTTGATCAGCCGCAATTTCGGAGACTAAGTCAGAATCAACAGAAGATATTATACCTGGGGGCAAAACACAAGCAGGATCTTCCTCCGAAGGAGGGCTTGCCATGAAGCTACGCGACAGTGCATCAGCTTTAATATTTTTAGACCCAGCCCTATAGGTGACCACAAAGTTGAATCTAGTAAAAAACAACGCCCATCAAGCTTGTCTCGGGTTTAGCCTCCGGGTAGATTCTAGGAAGACCAGATTCTTGTGGTCGGTAAGGACCGTTAACTGGTGCCTAGCCCCCTCCAAGAAGTGACACCACTCTTCAAATGCCCATTTAATGGCTAAGAGTTAGCGGTTGCCCGCGTCATAATTACTCTCAGTGGGCGAAAACTTCCTGGAGAAGTAGGCACAGGGATGGAAATGGGTGAGGGACCTGGTACCCTGGGACAAGACAGCACCCACTCTAACCTCAGAGGCGTCAACCTCCACGATGAATGGCTCCATTTGGTTAGGCTGAATCAGCACTGGGGCAGAGATAAAGCACTTCTTAAGGATCTCAAAAGCCTGGACCGCCTCCGGAGGCCAGTGGAGGAGATCAGCACCTTTGCGAGTAAGATCCTTAAGAGGCTTAGCGATGACCGAGAAGTTAGCAATGGATCTCCTGTAATAATTAGCAAACCCCAGGAAGCACTGTAACGCCTTCAGGGAGGCAGGTTGGACCCATTCAGCCACAGCCTGAACCTTGGCAGGGTCCATGTGGAAATCATTAGGAGTGAGGATTTGACCCAAAAATGGTATCTCCTGCACCCCAAACACACATTTTTTGGATTTAGCAAAGAGTTTGTTTTCCCGAAGGGCCTGGAGCACCTTCCTGACATGCTCCATGTGGGAGGACCAGTCCTTGGAAAACACAAGTATGTCATCAAGGTACACTACAAGAAATACCCCCAGGTAATCTCTTAAAATCTCATTTATGAAATTCTGGAAGACCGCGGGAGCATTACACAACCCAAAGGGCATGATGAGGTATTCGAAATGACCTTCGAGCGTGTTAAACGCAGTCTTCCAGTCATCCCCTTCTCCGTCTCCGATAAGGTTATAAGCCCCCCGAAGATCAAACTTAGAGAACCATTGGGCCCCCTGAACCTGATTGAAGAGATCAGGAATCAAAGGAAGGGGATACTGGTTCCTTACAGTGACCTTATTCAAGTTTCGGTAATCGATGCACGGCCTAAGACCACCATCCTTCTTCCCCACGAAGAAGAAGCCAGCACCTACCGGAGAAGTAGAGGGGCAAATGTAACCCTTGGCCAGGCTTTCCTGGATATATTCTCTCATAGCCTCACGTTCGGAACAAGAGAGATTAAATATCCTACCCTTAGGGAGCTTAGCTCCTGGTACCAAATCGATTACACAATCATATTCTCTATGAGGAGGTAACACTTCGGAGGCCTTTTTAGAAAAAAACATCAGCGAAGTCCTGGATAAACTCAGGTAGAGTGTTCACCTCCTCAGGGAGAGAAATAAAATTAACAGAAAAACAGGACGTCGTGCATTCATTATCCCATTTAGTAAGATCCCCAGTACTCCAGTTAAACGTGGGATTATGTATCTGCAACCAGGGAAGGCCTAAAACCAAATCGGACGATAATCCCTGCATCACCAGTACAGAAAACTGCTCCAAATAAATGGAGCCAACAATGAGTTCAAAAACAGGGGTATGCTGCGTAAAATAACCATTAGCAAGTGGAGTGGAGTCGATACCCACTACCGGGACAGGTTTAGGCAAATCAATCAATGGCATAGCTAGAGACATAGCAAATTCCACAGACATAATATTAGCAGAAGACTCTGAATCCATGAAGGCACTGCCGGTGGCAGACCTACCCTCAAAAGAGACCTGAAAGGGAAGCAAGATCTTATTAGGTTTCATATTTATGGGAAATACCTGTGCGCCCAAGCGACCCCCCCGATGGTCACTTAGGCGCGGAAGTTTTCCGGCTGCTTATTCTTACGCCTAGGACAGTTGTTCACTTGATGCTTGTCATCCCCACAGTAGAAGCAGAGACCATTCTTCCTGCGGAGCTCTCTACATTGTTGGGGAGACACGGAGGCCCCGAGTTGCATTGGTTCATCCGAGTTTTCTGTGGAAGAAGGAAGCAACGGAACCTCGGGAGCCATCATGGGGGAGCCAGAGGAGAAGGCACAAAAACGTTCAAGTCGTCGTTCCCTGAGACGTCAGTCAAGACGTACCGCTAAAACCATAACCTGATCTAGAGATTTAGAAGAGGGATAGCTAACTAACAGGTCTTTCAGGGCGTTCGACAGACCAAATCTAAACTGGCTCCTCAAGGCAGGGTCATTCCAGCGAGAAGCTACACACCACTTCCTAAAGTCAGAACAGTACTCTTCAACGGGTTTCTTACCCTGACGTAAGGTCACCAGCTGACTCTCGGCAAAGGCAGTCTTGTCAGTCTCGCCATAGATGAGCCCGAGAGCGGAAAAAAAAAGGTCAACAGAGGAAAGTTCAGAGGCGTCAGGAGCCAAGGAGACAATTATACCCACTCGCTGGCTCTCAGAACCCGAGGAGAGGGGCCTTAGACGAAAATAGAGTCTACAACTCTCCCGAAAGGAGAAAAAAGTCTTCCGGTCCCCTGAGAACCGGTCAGGCAACTTGAGATGGGGTTCAAGAGGTGAGGTGGAGGGCACTAGCTGGTTAGCATCATGCTGGTCGCACCTCTGAGTCAGAGCTTGGACCTGTAGGGAGAGACCCTGCATTTGCGGGGCCAGGGTTTCAAGGGGGTCCATAGTAGTAGGAACCAGGGTAGAAAAGGTATATGGGCCTGTGATTATGTAATGACGGGGTAGGGAGATAGACAGGTGAGCCCTAATCTACCCGCCACTCAGTCCCTGCCTACTTGCACGACCCGTCCTAGTCGACGGCGTACAACTGGGCGACGGTCCCTACGCTCAGTAGGTGCATGACAGACAAACAGACAAGGGTACACAGAAGCTAAGGGAAATGGGGCAGTTGCCCACGGCAACACCATGAGCAACAAGAGTAGTGAACGAGCCGAGTCAAACCAGGAGTGTACGAGGTACCAAACGCAGAGCAGGAGCGTAGTCAGTAAAGCCAGAGTCAATATGAAGCAGAGGTCAATAGTAATAGCTGGAACAGCAGAGCCAGGAAACAAGAGAGAATCACAGGCAAAGACAAGAAGCAAATGAAGGTATACATAGACCGAGGGCGGGAGCTAGAACCGTCTGGCCAGGCTGTGATAGGTTCTGCCACTCCTCAGCCTACCAGCCAGAGTGGTAGCAGATCGAGTCACTCTATCAGACCTAGGAGCAGATGAAGACTGATTAACCACGGGCGTCGACACAGACACTGTGTCAGGCAGATCCTTTACACAGATATATCATGTTCATTCCAGGTCTATCAAGCACAGGAAAATAATTACACATCTGTTTCTATGGAATTTGTTTTTATTTTCTCATTAACTACAAGGAAAATCTGTCCATTCCATGTTTTCGAAACATAAAAAACTCATTATATCTTTTTCTATATTTCCGCCCATTACTCATATTGAATATTGTTCATTCTTTTTCTTCATTCTTTTACTTCATTCTTTTTAGTAATGTCCCTATAGGGCACTACATAGGGGACTATACACGGAACGAGAACTACAGAAGACTATGTAGGGAACTAACTACAGGGTACTATATAGGGGCCCTTATCTACAGGGAATGCCTCAGGTGGCCCTTATCTACAGTGAACGCCACAGGGTGCCCTATCTACAGGGTAACACCACATAGTGCCCCATGTGGCGTTCCCTGTAGATAGAGACCCCTGTAGCGTTCCCTGTAGATAGAGCCCCCTGTGCCACTGTTGTGGTCCCTGTAGATAGGACTCCATGACGAGTTATCTAAAAGCCCAGACGTTGCAGAACACGCATGAGTGGATCAAAAAATATAAGAGTGGACGTCCATTTTATAAAAGTATTAGTCAACTTCAGGGGCAAAGTATCCAAAGCAGAAGGACACAAACAGGGTAGGTATGTGAGCTCTTGCGTCCGTTAAGTAGTAGATGATAGCAAGATGTAATAAAGCCTTCTCCTGTGGGGGGGGGGGGGAGTTGTGAGTAGTGGTCCCCAGGCAATAAGTCAATCAGGCAGCAGCTGTGGCCTAAAATTGAAGAAGGGCAGTAGAGGCCCTGTAGATGCTTAGAAATTTAGTTAGGTTATGGGGCGTATTAGAAAATCCAGTTGCAGGCTATCCAATATAGAATTATCAAGGCCTACCTGTGTTGCAAGTCAATGTTGGGTGTTGCAGCTCTATTTCTAAGCCAGGGAGGCATGGGTCGCTGCAGGCCCAAAGAGGAAGGCAGCCAGCTAGCCAGTTTAAGAACAGTAAATGGCCCAGTCAGGCTATGGGTGCAGGAGAGGTTTTGGTCCCCCTAACCACCTCCAGACACAGGCCGCAGTCCCAGTCAGGGGATGAGGTAGAGGCAGGGGTGGGATCCGGCCAGTTCGCCCTGGTTCTCCCAAACCTGTTGTTAAGATGACAGCCGGTTCGCAGAACCGGTTGAAGTGGGAAGCCGGAACCGGTCCAGTCCCCTGCACTCAATTACTCAATTGTATCCGCGTCCTTAGGACGCGGATACAATTGAGTTGACTAGCGCTGCCCTGACAAGACACATGATGCCTCGCCATTCGGCGCTTTAGTGATGATGCAGTCGGTGCGATGGCGATGACGTCATCGCGCCACTGCATCGTTCCGATGGAGGAGGACTGACGTCGCAGGAGGATGGCGCGGCAACGGGACAGGTAAGAAAATTTGTTTTTTTTTACTTCTACTGTGGGCCTATAGGGCACTACATAGGGGACTATACAGGGAATGAGAACTACAGAAGACTATAGGGAACCAACTACAGGGGACTATATAGGGGGACATACTAAAAAGAATTAAGAAAAAGAATGAACATTATTACTAATGGAAAGAAAATATAATAAAGAGCATAATGAATTTATGTTTGGTAGACATGGCATGAACAGATTTTCTTTGTGTTTATTTCCTCATTAACTACAAATTCCATATAAACACACGCCTTTGGAAATTCCTGTGCTTGATAGACCTGGAATGAACAGGATCTATGTGTAGTTTATAAGGGAATGAACACATATTCCATAGAAACAGATGTGTAATTATTTTCCTGTGCTATGGAATATGTGTTCATTCCACTATAAACTACACATATATCGTGTTCATTGCAGGTCTATCAAGCACAGGAAAATAATTACACATCTGTTTCTATGGAATTTGTTTTTATTTTCTCATTAACTACAAAGAAAATCTGTCCATTCCATGTTTTCGAAACATAAAAAACTAACTTTTTCTATATTTTCGCCCATTACTTATATTGAATATTGTTCATTCTTTTTCTTCATTCTTTTACTTCATTCTTTTTAGTAATGTCCCTATAGGGCACTACATAGGGGACTATACACGGAACGAAAACTACAGAAGACTATGTAGGGAACTAACTACAGGGTACTATATAGGGGCCCTTATCTACAGGGAATGCCTCAGGGGGCCCTTATCTACAGGGAACGCCACAGGGGGCCCTATCTACAGGGTAACACCACATAGGGCCCCATGCGACGTTCCCTGTAGATAGGGCCCCCTGTGGCGTTTTCTGTAGATAGAGCCCCTTGTGGTATTCCCTGTAGATAGAGACCCCTGTGGCGTTCCCTCTAGATAGAGCCCCCTGTGGTGGTCCCTGTAGCTAGGGCCCCATGTGGCGTTCCCTGTAGATAGGGCCCCATGTGGTGTTCCCTGCAGATAGAGCCCCATCTACAGGGAACGCCACATGGGGCCCTATCTACAGGTACCGCCACAGGGGGCTCTATCTACAGGGAACGCCACAGGGGGCTCTATCTACAGGGAATGCCACAGAGGGCTCTATCCACAGGGAGCGCCACAGTGAGACCTATCTACAGGGGGCACTTTACAGGGAACGCTACAGGGGGTACTATACAGGGAACGCTACAGTGAATGCCACAGGGGGCTCTGTCTGCAGGGAATGCTACAGGGGGCCCTGTCTGCAGGGAACGCTACAGGGGGCACTATCTACAGGGAATGCTACTACCTACAGAGGGCTCTATGGAGAGAACTATCTATAGAGGGCTCTATGGGGAGAACTATCTATAGAGGGCTCTACTGAGAGCACTATCTACAGAGGGCTCTACTGGGAGCACTATCTACAGAGGGCACTGTGTGTGGTGCATTACTTTACAGTGTTTGACACAATTTTATTCAGGGGCACAGTGTATGTTACTATTATATTCAGGGGCACAGTGTGTAGCACTATTATATTCGGGGACACAGTGTATGATACTATTATATTTAGTGGCATAGAGTGTGGCACCATAAGAATTTGCTCTTCGTTTATAGGTGCAGAAATGCTGAAGAAGTGAGCTTCCGAAGACATCTGAGCAGCAAATTTACCCATTTCCGCAGAAATGGGTCATGGCCAAGAGGCATCATTGAGTTCTGGACCAGATGGAAAAGTAAAGAGAACGACTAGAATCTGAGAAGTCGTCACCGGTGAGTAACTAAATGTAAATGTTTATTCTCCATGTAACTGCTCAGTACTGTAGCCATGGGCAGCACGGTGGCTCAGTGGTTAGCACTATTGCCTTGCAGCACTGGGCTCCTGGGTTCAAATCCAGCCAAGGACAGAATGGAGTTTGTATGTTCTCCTTGTGTTTGTGTGGGTTTCCTCCAGGTACTCTGGTTTCCTCCCAAAACCAATAGGGAATTTAGATTGTGAGCCCCAATGGGGACAGTAAAAAAGAGGACCTCTGTACAGTGCTGCATAATATGTTTGTGCTGTATAAGTAAGTGAGATGTGTGTATCATTCATTTTTTGTGAAACCGCAACTCCCAGCATATCCTTACCATCGTTCTGGCTATACTGGGAGCTGTAGTTTTATGCCATACAAACTTATATGGCATGGGTTAAACTAAATTTGCTGATTATCTCTGTACTGAGCTGTATTTGTACTGGTGCTGTATATATGTACTGAACTTGGTTCTGGTGTTGTATTTAGGTACTAAGCTTGGTTTTGGTGTTGTATGTATTTACTGAGCTTTGTTTTGGTGCTGTATATATGTACTGAGCTTTGTTCTGGTGCTGTGTTTATGTACTGAGCCTGGTTCTGGTGTTGTATATATGTACTGAGCTTGGTTCTGGTGTTGTATATATGTACTGAGCTTTGTTCTGGTGCTGTATTTATGTACTGAGATTAGTTCTGGTGTTGTATATATGTACTGAGCTTTTTTGTTTTGGTGTTGTACTTATGTATTGAACTTGATTCTGGTGATGTATATATGTACTGAGCTTGGTTCTGCTGCTGTATATATGTACTGAGCTTGCTCCTGGCACCGTATCCGTGCATTAGCCGGGATAGTTATCGCGGCTTACTGCGCACTCCGCACTGTCCTCCACCCTTCTCATGTTCACAGCCTAACTAAATGGGCTGAGCACGCTTAGGATATTGAATGTGCCCATGTAGGCCTATACATAATGGGTGAGTTTAACATAATGTGCGGGTAGGTCTGTACGCTTATGTAATTATATACATAGTGTGGCAATCCACACTAAAGCATTCTGGACAGGGAATTTCTTTATTTAGAGTCCACTTTAATGTAGGGGGTATTTGGAATATCGTAATTGTTTTATTTTATTATTTGATTCATTTTCAATGGCGCAATACACCGCAAAACACCGTAACCCCCCCCCCCCCACAAGCGCGTATGTCTTCGTCTGAAAAATAGGGAACCTGTTGTTAAAAATTTGAATCCCACCCCTGGGTAGAGGGGAATGGTTTGGCCGGCTTCGTTTGACACTTCTGGTCCCTGTTCACGTCCGTCACGGTTCGGACCACCTGAAAATTCTGGCCGTGGCTTCAGCAGCATTTGTAGGCTGCAAAACGGAATTTCTGTTATTACTTTTCACAATCAGCTCCTCTTGGGAAGACAGGACCGACCAGCAAGTCCCCCAGAAGCTCTTTCAGATGGATGGCGGCAGATATAGTGAAGGGAGTAGGAGCACTAGAATCATGCGTTCGCTCACCTTGCTGCTCAAAGTGTTTTATTTCATTTTGTGGGAAAATAAGTTTTTAAAATCTTGGTCACGATACAGTAACACATAGACGCTGTGGTACATTATTGCAGTGGTCAAAAGTCAGGAAAAAGACACGTCTGAAGATGCTTTTAAAAGAAGGCACCCTGGATGTCCAACATGTGACGTTTCCTGTGTGCCAGTCATCTGTCCTCTATGAACATACCAAAAAGTCAGTGAACAGGCGCTGCTGGTTTGCAGAATGGATATAGGTAGAGGCAGTGACCTCCATGCCGCAAGCTTCTCCCTCACTATGGTTGTCTGGCTTTGTTCGAAAATAGGGTGAACCATAATTGGGAACCTTTACTGCATAATAAACCTAACTCTGCAAATAGCTTAACCCTGATGGTATTTATTGATTAATTTCATTTATTCAATGCTAAGATTGAGAAAATAAAAAAAATGTCATTGATAAATACTGCTATGAAGGAGAGATTACATCAGCCACTTGACGATCGGTTATGTAAATGCAATTCAGTAAATTGGCTAATTTTGATTCACAACTACAATCCAGTCACTGACATCTGCATTATTCAAGATTAAAAGTAATATGAATACATATTTCAAGGCACATGAGTGCTTTCTGCCATGGCGTTATCGCTGCCTCTGATAGGTGATAGTCTAAGTGGGTTATGTGCACAGCCTCGCCTGTGAGTCAGGAGCTGACCCACATGTTACACCAGCCGCCCTCTATAAGAGACAGGTGACAGATTAATCATCGGCAGCACTTATGAGCTCGTGCCTTGTCCATCTGCTAGACGGACTTATAATACCGTTTGCAGTCCATGAGTCTGAGCTGGGATAAGACAGCTGTAGTGAAATACAAAAGCTACCATGCTGGGCTGGAGAAAAACTTGTTTGGTTGATTGTTTGTGAGGTCTGTGACATGCACGAAAATATATGTCAATATCAGTAGTATACTCTTATTAGAATGTGCCATCCCATTTACGCTGTACAGTGCCAAATAGAGATTTCCATCATTCAGGGCAGGATCTGATAACTTTCTCCGGCTGTCAATGAGCTATTACACCTAGCTGGTTTACAGAGTATGCTTATAGTCACAATCTAGCAACAGCTGGAAAGTTACATGTTGTCTACTGCTTTAACCCCTTAAGGAAACGGACAATTTTGGCCTTGAGGACAGAACAATTTTTTTATATTTCCCTCTTTGCATCCCGACACTCATAACTTTTTTATACAACATAGTTGTATGAGACTTTGTTTTTTGCGGGACGAGTTGTACTTTATGTAGATAACATTTTTTGGTACAAACACATTATTGTTTAATTTATATAAATTTTTTGCTTGGCGAAAATGCCGAAAAAAGCAGTTCCGCTGCAATTTTAATTGTTGTTTTTTTTACACCATACACCGATTATCATAAAGAATGTTATACATTTGTTGTTCAGGTTGTTACAGTCGTGGCGATACCAAATATGTCTACATTATTTCATGTTTTGGGACCATGGGCATATCTAGGGTGGTGCAGGCGGGGCATGTGAGCAACTTAGAACATCTTAGAGGGGGCAACTTAGAGGGGGAGCAACTTAGAGGGGGTGCCAGGGCCGCACCGTCCATGACGGCGGCCTGTTGCCTCTCTGAGAGGTCAGCAGCGCCACTGAAACCAGCCGCCGCCATCCCCTCCTGCACTATAATTGTACCTGCATCTATAGGATAAATGTTCAATTAAAAGCAATAAATGACCGGGTACGTTCCGTGCCCGGCCATTCAGCACATTTCTACGAGTGAAGCGGCGCAATACTTTGCACCACTTGCGTCATTGAAAGGCGCTGATTGACAGGGAAAGTCATTCTGCCCTGCCAATCAACGCCTTTCATAGACGCAAGCGGCGCGATCACGTCATTTCGCGCTGCTTGTGTCGTTCAACCCCAGGAGACCTGCGCAGAAAAGAGCAGGTCTCCATTGCTGCCGGACGGCACGGGAACGGGATTAAGGTGAGTTTGTATAGTTTGTTTTTTTATCCTAATAAAAAAGTGTGTGGCATTATCTACAGGGGGGTGGCTTTATCTACGGGGGGTGGCTTTATCTACAGTGGGGCTTTATCTATGGGGGGGCTTTATCTACTGGGGGCTCTATCTACAGGGGGGCTATATACAGGGGTGGGCTATATGTGGAGCACTATATACAGGGGTGGGCTATATCTACAGGGGGCTATATGCAGGGGTGGGCTTTCTGTGGAGCACTATATGCAGGGGTGGGCTATATGTAGAGCGCTATATACAGGGGTGGGCTATATCTACAGGGGGGCTATATACAGGGGTGGGCTATCTGTGGAGCACTATAGAGGGAGGTATATGTTGGACATTATATACAGGGGTGGGCTATATGGGGAGCACTATCTACAGGGGGCTCTATGGGGGACACTATCTACAGGGGGCTCTATGACAGGCACTATCTACAGGGGGCACGGTGTGTGTGTGGGACACAGTGCATGGTGCTATTATAATTAGAGGGGCAGTGTATGGCGCTATTATATTTAGGGGTGTAGTGTGTGGTATAATGAGAACTTTATCTTTGTTTATTGGTGTAGAAATGTTTGAACAGTGAGAAGCTGAAGACATCTGAGCTGCAAACTGTAGAAATAGGCTGTGACCTCTAGAAGTCATCATAGAGGTCTGGACCGGATGGAGAAAAAGAACTAGAATCTGAGACGTCACCGGTGAGTCACTTAATGTAAATGTTTATTTTGCCTCTAATCAGTACTGTAGTCACTGTATGATCTGCAGCGAGATGATGGGTGGTATGATTATGATATGATTTTTTTTTTGTGACAGCATATCCTTACCATTGTTCGGGCCATGCTGGGAGCTGGAATCAATTTAGTGCAAACCTATACGGCAGGGGTTGAACTAAATTGAGCTGTATTTGTGCTGGTGTTGTATATATGTACTGAGCTTGGTTCTGGTACTATATAAATGTACTGAGCTTGGTTATGGGGCTGTATTTATGTACTGAGCTTGGTTCTGGAGCTGTATTTATGTACTGAGCTTTGTTCTGGTGCTGTATATATGTAATGAGCTGGTTTCTGGTGCTGTATATATGTACAGAGCTTGGTACTGGAGCTGTATTTATGTACTGAGCTTGGTTCTGATGCTGTATTTATGTACTGAGCTTCATTCTGGTGCCTTATATATGTAATGAGCTTTGTTCTGGTGCTGTATATATGTAATGAGCTTGGTTCTGGTGTTGTGTATAGAACTATATTGCTTGTAAAATGTACAAATGTTTTTATGCACGTCATTGATTGGTAGAGAATACAAACCTGGCGAGGGGGAAGAAGATGTCGGGAAAGAGGTTGGAACGAGGTTGGGGGGCGCCAAACTGAATCTTTGCCCACGGTGCTGGAGAACCTAGCTACGCCTCTGTTATATTTTAAAGTTTATTTATTGTAAAAAAATGTGTATTTCTGTGTATTTTTTTACTTTTTTTATTTATTTAACTTTTTGTTTTCATACCATAAAGGGATTTTTCATTTTGATTTATATTTTTTAACTGTAATATACTGGCATATATCTATATGCCAGTACATTAGCCTGTGTACTGATTGTACACAGTCAGTTGTTAGGGCATACTTCCATATGCCCTAACAACAGGAAATATGTTCAGACAGCCCTGGGGTCCTTCAATGGACCCTGGGCTTGTCTGGCCATACAAGTTATGGGCTTTGATCGCGTCACAGGGATTTTCTGTGACGCGATCAAATAACAGTCCCCCCTCCTATTATTTACTTTGAACGCCACAATCAGCTTTGATCACAGCATTCAAGGAGTTAACGGCGGAGAGAAGAGGTTTCTCTTCTCTCCACTGTTAGAGCGGGGCTGTGTATTACAGCCATTGCCCCACTCCCGATCGCGCGCAGACACTGGCTGTCACACAGGACGAGAATGCTCGTCCTAATGCTCGAAGTACCCGCCGCTCAGGACGAGCATTCTCGTCCTGTGTCGGCAACCAGTTAAAGCTAACCTAACCTTACAGGTGACTATTCATAATAAGCAGTCATATATGTGTACATGAGAAATAACACTATATCTGGCCATTTTATGACTTGTAATCTGCATGTGGGTTTTTTTAGCAGTTTTCCCCTCTGCATGCTTTATCTCTAATTTTTAGTTTTTCCTGAGCTAGCGGGTGGAACTTAACAGCTATCATGTCTGCCATACATTGCACACATAGGGAAAAGAACATCTTGCTACCCAAACTTTGAAGCACACCTTCAGAAGCAGTGGCAGCATGGAGGACATCTTACAGGAGTAATGAGTAGTGTAACTGTGAATCCAGCTTAGGGGTAAGATAAAACACTTACTAGAAGCTGCAGCAGCATCCCTGTTTGTGTTTTTCTGCCTCTGTCTAACTATACTCCTGCTTCCTCCTTCCCCTTTACTCTTCATAGCCTTCTATGGACAGCGTGTAACCTAATCGCTCAGTGAGCTGAGGAGACGGATTTAGCAGTAAATTCAGAGTCATTGAACAGTTAGGGGATGGGGGGAGAAAAGGAGCCTGATAAGTAAAGAAAGAGGCATTTTTCTCTAATAATATATATTACAAATAATTTTTTATATTTGCTTGTACTATTGATTCATGCAAAGTTTGTTGAAAAATTAAAGATTTAAACATAATGATTGCTACCTTGATCCAATTAATCTTATAGTTTTATTTTTGTAAAACTCAATATGAGCCAAGATTTTTTACTTTATTTAAGAAGACAACATAATGAACAGACAATTATGTTATGCTCGAGTACCACATCACTATTGCACAAAGGAACCTGAAGAAAAAGCAAATGTCGTTTCAGGACAAGATTCTAGAATTGCTAATATTGAAAGCATTGAAATTGCAACACCAAGAAGGAAACGTTTTGGAATTGTGAATATCACAGGATCTATAGACATGTTAATGATACGCAAATGATAAAAAAATGTAAACAAAATATTCCAAACATCTTGATTTTATTCAGTATCGAGTATGAGAGCCACATGCGGAAATTCATGCACATACACTCCTTGGCATGCTATCAATGAGGTTATTAATGGTTGTCTGAGGAATGTTATGCCACTCTAAATGCACTTGGGCACGCAAATCATCAAGATTCGCTGCTGGCAGCTGCCTTTGCAATTGCCAACCAATGACATCCTAGATGTGCTCTATGGGAAACAAGTCCGGAGACACTGCAGGCCATGCTAGCACATTTAGGCCACGCAGACTGCTCACAGTAGCACGAGCAGCATGCGGCCTGGCGTTGTCCTGTTGAAAATTGGCTTCTGGGAAACTTTGGAGAATGACCGTACCACTGGTTCCACGGCCAAATCAATGTAATGCCGATCTGTTAGTGTACCTGAAATAATGGTCTGGCTACCATACATTATGCCTCCCCACACCATAGTCCCGGGGGTAGGACCGGTGTGACGTTCCCTTGTGAAGGCCTCTTCATGGCGTTGCCCACGTGTTCTCCAGACCATTACATCCGTGATAAAAGCAGGACTCATCGCTGAAGAGGATAGACCTCAATTCCAGCCTCCATTGCCGTCTTGCTGTACACCATGATAGCCTTTGAGAGCGGTGGCGTGTTGTCAATGGACGTCTTGTTCGTAGCCCAATGTTGTGCAAATGCTTTCTGATGGTTTCTGGTTGCCGCCCTAGGCTTGGGATGTGACATCCAATTTCACTTGCAGTACAGAATGGATCACTATGCGTCTTTCTTCCAATCAGATGATCGGTCCGTGGAGAGGTTTGCCTTCGCGCACATCTTGCTGTCATTCCCGTTTGTTGCTGTTCTCCCAACCTCCGGGACACGCAACATTGAACAGTTCTGACTCGGTCTGGGTGCGTAGCGATCTGCCGGAGTAATAAACCAAGGTCTCTCAGTTCAAGGATTCTGTCCCTCTCAGTTTGAAACATGTGTCAATAACTGGCACGTCGATGAACAGGAGGCATCGCACAATCATCCCACACCAATTGAGGTTTCGTGTGGCTGAAAAACTTTGCTTTCAATCTGGCTTTTATGTCCCTCCCACATGCCACAGATTGGAGCTAGCTGCTTGAAAATTTGATAATTTGCAGATCTTAGCGATAACTTCTACTACCTCAATTTGAAGAGAGAGAGAGCGAGAGAGAGAGAGAGAGAGAGAGAGAGAGAGCTAGAAGCTGGGTAGCAGAGAGGAGTGTGTTGTACTGGAGGTGCACATGTTATGCAGGCTGGACAAGCTCTGTAGCTAAGAGCTTCTGGTATACCCCTACTGCACAGATGGTGAGACCAACCTGGTTTATTTATAACATTTTGCCTGAAGTAAGGACTCTTGTGTTATGATTTACTGCTTATGACAGTCTGCTGAAGAAAGCTGCTTGACTTATTTATCTGGTTTATTAAATAAACAAAGCCTTAACAACTGAAGCTGCCCTGTACCTGTGTCCTTGGCTACTATATTCACAAGGCTAGTGAGCCACATCCCCACAATCTCAATGCCATACATCATTAAATAAACATCTGGCCTTTTCTTAATATCTGCCATTACTACCTCTTGGGGTAGGGCATTCCATAGTTTGACTACGCTAACTGTAAATAACCCTTTCCTATATTGATGTTTGAAACATCTTTCTGCTACACTCAATAAATGTCCCCTGGTCCTTTGTTGAGTCCTTGGAAAGAACAGATTTTGTCCTCGTTCTGTGTATTGACCACACATATATTTATACATGTTAATGAGATCCCCTTTAACACGTCTTTTTTCCAAGCTGAACAAACCAAATTTTTCCAGCCTCTCATTGTAAGGGACACTTCTCATCCCATTTAACAACCTGGTCACCCGCCTTTGAACACTCTCCAGTTCTCATATGTCCTTTTTACAATTTGGAGCCCAAAATTGAATTCCATATTGAAGATGTGGCCTTACAAGGGATTTATATAGTGGGACATGCAATATGGTTTTCTCATTAAAGTTAATTAAAAAACAAATCCCCGAAACGTGCCATGCCCTGAGCATATTGTGGCTTTAAAAATCACTGCATGCACTAAAACAATAAACAATATTATATGCTGCAGACCTATGCAACTGTTTGCCTATACAGTTGCATGTATCTGTAATTGAGTTCCATTATGAGGGAGTATCAGTTTTTTCTCCTTTTGCACTGGAAAGCACAGTAAAGATAAAAAAGGTACTCTGGCGTAAACCAGCTAAATGTTTGCCAAAAAGACACTCTTTTGACATATATCAGGTACATAAAAGTCTTTGGCACCGTTACAGTATACACCTGGATACCATCCAGATGTATACATCAAACAAAGTTGGTAAACACAATGTAAGCTTGTAATACTTAGGCTGGGTTCACACGACCTATTTTCAGACGTAAACGAGGCGTATTATGCCTCGTTTTACGTCTGAAAATACGGCTCCAATACGTCGGCAAACATCTGCCCATTCATTTGAATGGGTTTGCCGACGTACTGTGCAGACGACCTGTTATTTACGCGTCGTCGTTTGACAGCTGTCAAACGACGACGCGTAAAAATACAGCCTCGTCAAAAGAAGTGCAGGACACTTCTTTGGACGTTTTTGGAGCTGTTTTCTCATAGACTCCAATGAAAACAGCTCCAAAAACGGACGTAAAAAACGCTGCGAAAACGGCGCAAAAAACGCCGCGAAAAACGCGAGTTGCTCAAAAAACGTCTGAAAATCAGGGGCTGTTTTCCCTTGAAAACAGCTCTGTATTTTCAGACGTTTTTGGTCACTACGTGTGCACATACCCTTAAAGAAGCAATACAGGTTTTTTTATTTTCTGCCCACCCCATGTTTGCAAATGTACTGTATTGTAATGTAGTCATGTTTATTGACTTGCCTGGTGCTGTATTTCACAGGCTGCCGATCCATTCCGAGCTGCCGTGGGGTCATGTGATTATCATTCTGACTCCCTGTATCCTAAAGCATCGACTGTAGGGACCAGAAGTCAGGCTCTCAATACAAGTTTATGAAAACCTCCATGTGATTCCCAATGACTTGCATTAAGAGACTGACATAGACATTATAGGATTTGGGTTGTCAGAGTACAGATCTAGTAACCCCACGGCATCCCAGGGCCGAGCGGCATCCTGGGAAATACAGCACCAGAAAAGTCAATACATATGTCTACATTACATTTGCAAATGAGTAGGGGGAGGTAGGTTAAATAAACTGTGTGCTTCCTTAATACCTTACAATGACCTTACACCTAACTGCTGTTTTAAGATAAAAACGTACATAAAAAAACACAGAGAACTGGCCATTGTGAACCCAAGAATTTTAGTTTTCCTAAAAATACAGACACAAAACATAGGCATCTATATTAACCTTGTACTTCTAGTCTGATGCTTACAAGCACTTTATCTGATGCCATGTGTGGCAATTTTCCAAGCTAGGTTCTTATATAATTTTTTTTACTGGGATGTGAATTTGCATCGATTACACATCAAAATCTGCATATGTTAAATGCAGATCTTGCAGCAGATTTTGCAGCAAATTTGCCACAGATTTCACCCTTTGCATTGCAAAAATCTGCAGCGTGCCTTCAAATCTGCAGCGGAATAATCCCCTACATGTGAATAAGGGAATTGAAAACCTCATTCACATAAAAGTTTCCAATTATGTTTCTCTTCTGTTTTGGATCCTTTCCAAGTGTGGGCTAAAAAAATCTACATCCAATGCAAAGTGTGAACTGTGTCTAAAGGCCCTTTTACACTGGACAATTGTCGTGTAGACGAGCGTTCAGATAACGCCCGTTGACGATAATTGCCCTGTGTAAACAGGGCAGCGATCAGCAAAAGCTCGATCATCTGCTGATCATATCGTTTTAAAAAAGTTAAATATTATCGTTGTCGGCAGCCACATCTCTCTGTGTAAACAGGGATACGCGTTGCCGACAAGATAATAATGTATGGGAACGAACGATCGGAGTAACGACTGCTTGTCCCCATCCATAGCTCCATGTGACAGGAGCACACGAGTGCCAATCAACGATGTCTCGTTGATCGGCGCTCGCTGCATCGGCCTATGGTCGGTTGGTGTAAAAGGCCCTTTAGAACAGGTACATTTATCAACAGACCAATACTTTACAAAGAAAGAGCTTAATTTGTAGCAAATTGCATCAAATTTATCAAGGTGGTGCACGTTACATAATATATTTGGCACAACTCAGTGGTAAGTTACAGCGGCAAGAGTACTTCATTTTCTAGCATAGAAATTTCAATGTTTTCGAGATCATGGGGACTACATAGTGTGATATCTTGTCAGTTTGTTAAGATTTATGTGTGTGGCCAACATAACTCAAGAGATATTTGCTCTTTCATAAAGTGACAGAAATCCTACACTGAACAATCACCTTAAACTTTGAGCTGCAGAAGTAATTCCCATATGATAGAATGGAAAGGACAGCATCCAGTGACACAAGTAAACATATGGTGACCAGGATATCTATCCCCTGGGAACGTTACACTGTATCACTGAAACTAACATACCCAGACCCCAAGGGGTTTAGCATAGTGGTGGTAAAGATTGCTCAAATATTTATTAGGCCATAAGGTAATGAAACAAAGAAAAAATAATTTCCGGACCTCAAGAATAAAGTTAATTTTTTTTTTAGTATTTTAATTTATTTTATCTGAAATGTAACCAAAATATTGTAAAAGTCATTGAAATAATTTCATAACAAAAATTGGAAAAGAAACAATTGTGATTCAAACAAAGCTATCATATTATCTATAATATTAGTAGTACTATAAGTGTTGTCAAATATGTGTTTTTTTCTAGTATGTTATGAAAGTTACAGTTTTGGGTCAGACATTATTAAAGGGTTTACCCTTGTAAAATACCCTATTGGGATATGTTGAGGTAAAAAAGGAGATTCCTCTGAACTCTCATCTGGGTACTTTCTGTCTCTTAGGAGTCAGGGTTGCATGGAAATGTGTTTGATGGGGTTGAGCTCAGGGCACTGTGCAGGGCGATCATGTTCTTCCACACCAAACTCAACAAACCATTTTGTCATGGAGTCAATGTGATTCTGATGCAAGAAGGAACCTTCCTCAAATTGATGCCACAAAGTTCTAAACACACAATTGTATAGTATATCACTGAGTTCTCTTTTCTAGAACTAAAGAGTCCAGTCCAAAGAGGAGAGCTCTAGAACATTATTCTTCTGCCATTAAACATTAGAGTTGACTCTACTACAGACTTGATTTGAAGGACCCTCCTGGCACCAACAAGCTCAGATACATTAAGAGTCCAATGGGGGTGAGCGTTATACTATTCCTTCCAACACCTTGTGTTGAACAGTGATTTCAGGCTTGAGTGCAGCCATTGTAACCTAATCCACGAAGCTCATGAGAATAAGTTCTTGTGTTGACGCTGCTTCAGGAGTCCATTTACAACCTGGTAGGGAGGACAATTTATATGTGCTCTGCACTTTAGCAGTCGTTGGTCCAATTCTGTGAGCATATAAGGCCAACTACTTCATGTTTGAGCTGTTGCTGCTCCTAGATGTGTCCACTTCACTATACCAACACTAAGATTACCAGGATGGATCTAACAGAATTCACACTTTCCAAATAAGTCTGTTTGTCAAACTGCTACTATTATAGTGCAGCTGTGAAGCGCACTAAACTTTTCAGTATGACCCCTACCACTGCTAATATTTGTCCAAAGAGATTGTATACTTGATTTCATGCACCTACTAGCAATAATCGCTCAAGAAGTTCAAGGAGCCAGGGGTGCAAGGGGTTGTCTGGTTTAGAAAACTTATATGCAAGTACCCTATTAGGGAATTGGGATCTAATAGAGTGGAGGCGGTTCCCTTGCAGAACCCTCATCTCTCAACCAGAGGGGAGACGGCTACAAAGGTTGTCCCTCACTCTGGAGGACCCAACACGCATTACTCTTGGATGACCATTGATTTCAATACACAATGATTAATGCTTC
Organism: Rhinoderma darwinii; assembly: GCF_050947455.1. NCBI lineage: Eukaryota > Metazoa > Chordata > Amphibia > Anura > Rhinodermatidae > Rhinoderma > Rhinoderma darwinii. Next base: position 400,793,514 of record NC_134687.1, read on the forward strand.
ATTTCTCCTTTGGTGACACTGTAGATAGTTGATAACTGGGCCACCCTGTGAACAGTTTATCAACAGAAGCCGCTTCTAATTAATGGGGTTCTTGTCTTTGAACAATCAATTTTTTAATGATTCATCTTTTTCCGTGGCATGTAACTTGCATACTATACCGTTACAGAATATGGGAACTTTACACATCCCCGTACTATAGTTACATAAACATAATAATGTGTAAGCCTTACAATGCTATTAAGAGTGTACTCTACTACTTTACATACTGGCTGTGCTCACAAACCAGAAATGACTGATTATGTTAACCATTTTCTTAGAGAGAATTTGGCAGGGCCTCATACTTCACGTGTCACAGTGACCTACAGATCCTGAGCACTGAGACCTGGATATCTGTAGACCTTTATTTTGATTGTATGGAGAGAATGATTGATCTGTATTTTGTGCACTTGTTTCTCCAGGCGTTGCAACATGTACGTCTATTGTAAATATCACCTAAACCTTCTAGTACAAAAGACGAGAGAAAGTTGAACAGTTAGGTCCTACTAACACCATACCGCAACCTCAACCAAAAACTGGGTCAAATACATATAATTTTTTGCCTTGATCCTTGGCGCCATTTTTGAAAGAACACCACATTACGGGACTACATTTAAAACAATTGTTTGCAGCCTAAAGCAGTTCTAGAATTACTTTATTCTGACAGTATTGTAAGATTGCTGTAAATCATGTCAGAATGGGAGCATGTACATGTTATCTATATGCTGAACTCTACTGCCCTCTAATGGTCAAGCTGAACTTCTTGAAATGATTTGAGATATGTGAAGTGCAGTTGACTAGAGTTCGCTCTTATAAGAAGTCACAATTTGAACTAGGTATAGTAAGGCTCATTTGATTTTTTTTTTATCATATGCTGTAAGTGGTCTTCAAGAGTATGTGTTTTGTTTAAGAAAGTTAGATAGAAGCAAAAACTAGGCAGCACTCTGTAGACCGTAGTTGTAAGTGAAAAAATAGCAGTACTTTATTACCCTCATCGCAACGTTTCAGCCCCGTCCACTCGAGCCGTTCTCAAGGCTTGAGAAAGGTTCCAGTGGACGGAGCTGAAACGTTGCACTGAGGGTAAAAAGTACCCCTATTTTTTCACTTACAGCTACGGAGTGCTGCCTAGTTTTTGCTTTTACATATACGGGACGTTGGTCTGTTGCCCAGGACCTGCACCCACACGCTGCCTGTGCTGCTGGATCTTGGTTTGTTTAGATAGATATGAGAGATAGATAGCATAATAATAATAAACTCCTGGCAATGAAAAGAACAACAAAAATACTACTTGGTGTATAACATTTTCCGCATATTTTCTTTGTATATGGCCACTAATCATTTAAAGTTTTAACCTTAAAAAATGCTTCAAAGGATGGAGGTTTTTTTTTTTCTGCATATTTCCTTGAACTGATTATATAGGGTATAATGCGTCTTTATCTAGATGTAGTAGTACCAATATTTCCTGTCTTACCTACCACATCCTGCAGTGTTGTATTACTTAGCAGCCTAACTGGCCGGTCTCCCTTACGATTTTGCCATTCCGCTCATTCTGTGTATTTTTCTCTTTAAATCTATGGGGGACTTTCTTTAAAAAAAATTAAGATACATGGAGACATATGACAGTATTTACCGTCACAAGTGATAAAATCAGGTTCAGTTCCATCCCTCCGGCCATGCTTTACCTTCCTTATTGGTGATATCCTCTTATTTTTCTCACTTATTTTGTCTTTGCTTTTTTTCTTTTTAGCTTAGCTTTCTGCATAGGTTTGCATGAAACTATTAACAATTTTTCATATTATATTTTTACAATTGATATTGTACCTAATTCTCAGATTGCTTATTCTGATCATATGTTCATACTAGAGGTATATACTGAAGAATGTTTCATATAGGTTTTCTTTAGCTTGGCAGTTGGCACATTAGGTGTTTATGTAGGATATCACCATTACCATAATTTTTTTATTGCTCTGTGGCATGACCTGCCTAAGTAGAGTCGTGTGCTGTTGAACCTTCTCATTCTCCTTTTTTGTCCCCCAAACCCAAGAAAGACATGTGACAACCGAGGTTGGATGTGAAAATGGCCACAGCAGCCGTTTATTAATTACAACATTTAGAAAAATGCAATTTAATCCGAAGCATTCGAATAAACACGAGGAATTAAACCAAAGAATTCTTCCTCTAATTAACAGCCATACCAGGCATGGGCGCTGATCTGAAATGAAAAGAAAACAAGCATACACACATGTAAGCCAATCCACCACGACCACAACAGCACAACCCACCGCCAAACAAACCATTAACAGTACAGTACTCATAACAAGTGAGGGCGAACGTAAGTACGAAACCTGTTGGACTCCCAACGCCCAATACTACGCACACCCTCATCATCCAGCCCCCAGCGCCCAGCCTCAGTCGCCACGCTGATCCAAAACGAGTGAGAAGCGTAAGAGACGGAACTGACCCCGACCTCAGCTAAAAAAAAAATTAAATACCGCGCAAAATTGATACCTAGACAAGAACGATCCATTTTCATGATGAAGCAATGGCAAATCATGTCCCCATACCCGTGGCTGAAAAGCAATCATGCAGGACACATACCCGACCCCGGGAGGGCAAACAACACTATGCGTTTCCCACGGCCCAATTGGTCCGTCTTGGACTGCCGCAAAAACAATTCAAGTCTGTCACCACACAGGCGCGCATCATCCTGTCTCAGGCCCCCCGCCTGCGATGTACTAGGAGAAACCAACTCACCTATTCTAAGTGCTCCAAAGAACGCGAGAGAAAAAGCTAAACAAAACAGCCTAACTTCAAAAGGCGAAGTACAAACAGACTCAACAGATGTGTCTAAGGAACAGAGGAGAGTAAATGACACGGAATGCCTCTTATCTGATTCCGCCCTACCTCGACGCAAACCTTTCAAAGCTTGCCCTACCAAAAAATCCTTAGTCACATCTCGTAAGCCCCGCAACTTAAAACCAAAAGCCAAAGCAGATACGAAACGGTTAACTTTAGCTGCCTCATAAGCGTCCCCCAGCCAATACAATAATGCCACCAACCTGTCTTGATCCGAGCTGAAAATACCCAAACCGCTTACCCACTCCTCCCACTGTCGCCAACTAGCAGAATAAGCGCTCCACGTCGCACTCGCCAATGACCTTCGAATCAAACGTTCCGCGGCAACGAAACCAGATCCCAAAGATGCTCCGGACAAGCCAAACCGATCAGATCCGCTCCCGGCGCCATTGACGATAACGATCCCACGAGCGAGAAAGAGCGTCAGCCATACAATTGTGAAATCCCGGCACATGCACTGCAACCACCCACATATTTAAAGACAAGCAAAGCAGCACCAGGTACCACAACAACTGAACCACAGGTGGAGAAGACGCCGAGATGTTATTAATCGCTAATACCACCCCCATATTATCACAATGGAAGCAAACCTTTTTATCCCTGAGCCTGTCCCTCCAAATGGTTACAGCTACCACGATAGGAAACAGCTCGAGCAGGGCCAGATTGCGCGTAAAACCACAGACCACCCAGCTTGACGGCCAACTCCCCGCACACCATTGGCCCCCACAGTAAGCGCCAAAACCGACCGACCCTGCCGCGTCAGTAAAAAGGTCAAGCTCGCACGTATCCTGCACTGAAGACATCCAGAGAGATGTACCGTTGTATTGACCGAGGAAATCGTCCCATACCCTGAAGTCCGCCCGATGTTCTACCCCTATTCTCACAAAATGATGCGGTTCTCGCCCGCCCGCTGTCGCTGCTGCCAAACGTCTGCAAAAAATTCTTCCCATGGGCATAATACGACACGCAAAGTTTAGCTTCCCAAGCAGGGACTGAAGATCACGAAAGGTAATTTTCTTTAAATGACAGGCCCGCCTCACCTCCTGACGCAGTGAAGTTAACTTATCATCGGGAAGTCTACACTCCATAGCAACCGAATCTATCTCGATTCCTTAAAAACAAATCGTGGTGACAGGAAACTCTGTTTTTTCCGGCGCTAGCGTAATCCCAAATTCCGTTGCACTTTCTGTAATGAGTACAACAAATTACCGCAAAAAGGAGAACCGCTAGGACCGACACACAAAAAATCGTCGAGGTAATGGATTAAAGAATCAACCGCGGCTACGCCCTTCGTTACCCATTCCACAAAGCAACTAAATGCCTCGAAGTATGCGCAAGAAAGGGAGCACCCCATGGGAAGGTACCGATCGACATAAAGGATGAACTGGCAACAATCGGAAAGCCGCCTCGATATCGGTTTTTGACAACATCGCGTCGGCCCCCGTCCGCCGAACTAACACCACAGCTTTGTCAAAGGATATGTAAACTACAGAGCATAAATAATGAACAATCCCGTTGTTAACTGACGAACCCCTGGGAAAACACAGATGTTGAATCATACGAAACGTAAGGGGCTCGCGCTTCGGCACTATTCCCAAGGGGGAGACAACTAAATTCTCCACCGGCGGATCTACGAAAGGGCCAGTCATCCGACCGACCTAACGAAACCTCCTTAAGAAGCTTAACCGAAATGACCTCGGAATGCTGATAAGCCGACTTAAGATTACGCCACGTTACCGGAACCTCATGGGGAGGGGGAATAACAAAACCAAAACAAAACCTGTCATAAAGTAACTTGGCCGCAATCCTATCTGGGTATTCATTTAGATAAGGGGCCATCTCTTCCAACCTCACCGGTGACACCCTCTTGACCAGCCGAGGTGGATTGAGTACCCGACCGCTTTCTCTTCCGCATGCATTTTGAAGCCCCGTGGGAAGCTCCGTTGCATTCCGAACACACGTGTTTAAATTTGCAGGTAGCCCCGAACTTGCACTGACCATCGTTGAATTGCCAGCAAAACCCAAAACCCAAGTTTTGACCCAGAACCATGCCTGCCCTGGATAGACTGACCCCCTTGCCCGACGCTCCCTGGAAAGGACTGCTTAACTGGAGCCGTAACCCTTAACCACAAAGCAATATCTTTTTGGTCCCACCTAATAGCCGGCCGAAACGCCTTGCGTTGGCGAAATTGCTTGTCATAATGCAACCACGAATGACCCCCGTACGCTCTATGAGCTTCACCGATGGCATCCAAATAACAGAACAGCGCTGAGCAGTTTTCAGGCGCCTTCTCCTCGATCACGCTAGCCAAAATTGCAAAAGCTTGCAACCAATTGACGAATGTCTGTTGGATAAGCCTATACCGCCAACGTTCCTACTCCTCCTTCTTACTCTCGTCCCGCAGGAGAGAAAAAATGTCAACATACTCATCATTCCATATCTGCTCACGTACCGCCTGTTTAAGGTGAGCCCCTAGCGGACCCCCAAAACAAACATACACCTCACCACAAGCCCGATCATCAAGGCAAATTCTATCCCCGTCCATTTGCGCCTCAGTTTGGACCGACACCGCAACCGCCTACCTGGACAACTCCAAAGGCTCCCCGACAATGGGATGCGACTGCAACGCCCCCCAATTTCAAGAGAATCATCCCAGACTACAACCGGGGACTCCGCCGGGACTACTGGCGCCGACGCCCTATCTAAACGCTCAACTAACTCACGCAAACAACCTACTAAATCAGCTAAACCGTCACCCCTCTCAGCGCCACCAATGACACAAGATGCATTCGTGCTCGCTGACCCCCCACCCACAACACCCAACATAAAAATTGCTGGATAAGGTAAAGAAGGCGTTAAACACTCACTATGCTGCCCAGGCGCTGTGCTCCCGCCAGCCGGAAAACCCTGACCACGCTGATCCACGTCCAACTCGCCATCTTCCAACTCTTCCATCACTGACGACTAGCGATCACACCGACATCTGCGACACAGGGACCCCGGAGCGCTGGCAGATGGGCCGGCGACCCGCCGCCCGACAGAAGGGACCCAGACTTCCGTCCGGATATCTTGCCTCACCACTGCTGTAGATCTTGGAGTCCTCCATGAAGAAACCAAGGAAGCCAACCCCTGGCTGGAACATCACCATGCGTGGCGGCCGTGGACATCACCCTGGGAACGGCATCAGAAGCTGGTGGCGTGACAGGGAGCCCAACCTGCGACTACCTGTGAACCGCCAAGCCCTGTCGCGGCTGAGGATTCCTGCCAGGCTGCAGGATCTGAGAGGGGACGTCCAACCCAGCTGCCTGGCCTGCAGCATCCCTAGAGGGGCTCCTCCTGGACCACCTCCGGGCTAAGCTTTGCCGGTGGGCGAGAACTCCGGCGACGGCAAGGCGAGCGTGCCTGAACAGCCGTCACCCCCGACGGTGCAGCAAGCTCCTCCGAGAGTCCTGGAGCGCTGCCAAACGAGTCCCCTCCCGCCGCCATGCCACCGGAAGTGGAGAGGAGGCCAGGGGAGGGGAGCATTTCCTGCCCGACAGTTGTCAAAGAGCGCCGGGCCTGGGATGAAGAGGGGCCAGACAGCGGTATCCTGGCCAGTGCCGCGACCTGCTCCTCCAGCCACCCAGAGCCATGATAAGCAGCTGCAGCACGGAGCTGCTCCAGCATCTGGTGAGCGGACGCCATCACGAGGTAAGAGCTTTATTTTTTTCTGTTGCTCTTACCGCTGCTTCCCGCTCAATGCCAAAAACAGCGGGAAGAACATTATGCCAACCCCCTACTCCTCCCCTCCCCAACTCCTCCTTGCCCTCCCCTGCACTGCCCACCATTGTTAACCCCTTCCCTCCTATAGCGGTCATGGAGGCTTCCCCTTATTATTTTCGGGCTGCAGTCCAGCCTCTCCTTTATACTCTTTAAGGGACAGTTTGGGGTTATACAGCTTATCTTGGCCTGTACCCCCATGAGATCTGGTTTCGTACTGTGTAGGTACATTGTAATTGTTTTTATACATTGGAGGGTGTTTTTCTTATCCTGTATTGAAGAAAGTATTTATTTTGCACTACATATATTGACGGCTCTTTTGTATTTTCTCAGACCACTTTTCTTCTGGTTAACATATTGCATCTTCTTTGGTGTGTGGCAAATTGAGCTTCTAGTATTCAGATATAGGGGTGCCAGTGTCTCTGTTTTTGGTAAAGTATTAATGACTATCTCTATGTATCTTATTCATATGTAATGATTTAAAAGAAAAAAAAGAGCAATAGAATACATCTTTTTTTCATGAACAAGGCTATAAATAAAGTATAATGTGGAGATTTACTAAGCAAAATGCACCAGAGTTCTGTTTCTGCTATATGTGGCCTGGCATTGCCTAGTTGTTCCCATGGTCATGATTATTGAAATTTATTAATTCACTCAATCATAATGTGTAATATTATTGTTCTTGATCTGCTTGGTAAATGACCCTAAGCTCTCTCACTGGACATATATATACACTACCGTCCAAAAGTTTGGGGTCACCCAGACAATTTTGTGTTTTCCATGAAAACTCTCACTTATATTTATCAAATGAGTTGCAAAATGACTAAAAAATATAGTCAAGACATTGACAAGGTTAGAAATAATGATTTTTATTTAAAATAATAATTTTCTCCTTCAAACTTTGCTTTCGTCAAAGAATGCTCCATTTGCAGCAATTACAGCATTGCAGACCTTTGGCATTCTAGCTGTTAATTTGCTGAGGTAATCGGGAGAAATTTCACCCCATGCTTCCAGAAGGCCCTCCCACAAGTTGGATTGGCTTGATGGGCACTACCATATGGTCAAGCTGCTCCCACAACAGCTCTATGGGGTTGAGATCTGTTGGCTGCGATGGCCACTCCATTACAGATAGAATACCAGCTGCCTGTTTCTTCCCTAAATAGTTCTTGCATAATTTGGAGGTGTGCTTTGGGTCATTGTCCTGTTGTAGGATGAAATTGGCTCCAATCAAGCGCTGTCCACAGGGTATGGCATGGCCTTGCAAAATGGAGTGATAGCCTTCCTTATTCAAAATCCCTTTTACCTTGTACAAATCTCCCACTTTACCTGCACCAAAGCAACCCCAGACCATCACATTACCTCCACCATGCTTGACAGATGGCGTCAGGCACTCTTCCAGCATCTTTTCAGTTGTTCTGCGTCTCACACATGTTCTTCTGTGTGATCCAAACACCTCAAACTTCGATTCGTCTGTCCATAACACTTTTTTCCAATCTTCCTCTGTACAATGTCTGTGTGCTTTTGCCCATATTAATCTTTTCCTTTTATTAGCCAGTCTCAGATATGGCTTTTTCTTTGCCACTCTGCCCTGAAGGTCAGCATCCCGGAGTCGCCTCTTCACTGTAGACGTTGACACAGGCGTTTTGCGGGTACTATTTAATGAAGCTGCCAGTTGAGAAACTGTGAGGCATCTATTTCTCATACTAGAGACTCTAATTTTATGTGGGCTTAACATCGAGAGAATTTAAACTACGGGTACAAGAACATGTAAGGGATATTATATCTGCCAGAGAAATGTTTATTGAGCATCTCAAACATATCCCCAGACATTTCTAGACACATCACAATTGTGATGCAATATCATTATAAATTAAAGGCATCGATCACATCTTCATTGGGGCCCGGGGAGGGAACATCACCAAATGCCTCGCCCAGTGCGAAAGTAAATGAATTTGGTTACTGAAAACGATGTGCCTTATGGGCTTAAACGAGACTCTGAGTTTTGCTCCTATGCTTGACTGCTGATCACTAGTGGATCCTATCCTAGTTTTTAACTTGGTTTTATTTCGTTTTTATTATATCTTAATTGTATTTTCTATCTACATTGGTTGCAGTAAATTTGTATGCTTATTTTGAAAATTTCTTGCGAGACCTGACGCGATGGGTGGCGCATATGATGATGCCATGTGAAAGATACCTGAGATGGCTTCATTAAAGAAAAGGACCAAGTCTTCTGTGACCAAAACCGACCTCTCCTTCTTTTAATATGTTACATCGGGTGACACTTGTTCAATGTTTTGTGCATTGGTTTAACTATGTTTCTTCCATATTCGTATGGTGCTCTCAGAATGGGTACGGACACATGTGGTTGTGTCTCTGTCCATTCTGTTTGCGTCTTTTAATTTGTGTAACATACATTTCCTCACTTTTGCAGCATTCTTTCGCTTTTTTATTTATTTCCTAATTGCCAGGTGCGTTTCGCATCTTGTGAGACCTACCTTGCAGGTTCATTACGTCACTTTTTGGAGTATTATTTTTTTGATCACACTTTATATTTTCACACATATATATTTTTACATATATTTAGCTTATTTGGGCTCAGCTGTATATGGTGTTCCTTTAATTTTCAATTACTTTTCCAGTTCTGCATATACATTAACTTTAAAGAGGCTCTGCCACCACATTATAAGTGCCCTCTCTCCTACATAATGTGATCGGCACTGTAATGTAGATAACAGCAGTGGTTTTTATTTAGAAAAACAATCTATTTTCACCAAGTTATGACCTATTTTAGCTTTATGCTAATGACTTTCTTAATAGACAACTGGGCGTGTTTTACTTTTTGACCAAGTGGGCATTGTGGAGAGAAGTGTATGACGCTGACCAATCAGTGACCAATCACCGTCATACACTTCTCTCCATTCATTTACTCTGCACATATTGATTTTACTAGATCACTATGTGCAGCCACCTACACACACACTAACGTTACTGAAGTGTCTTGAGAGTTAATAGACATCGCGTCCAACCAGAACGGGATGTCTATTCACAATCCCGACATTTCGGTAACGTTTGTGTGGGATTTACAGCACAGCAAGCGTAATCTCGCGAGATTACGCTGTACATGACAGTTTACAGCGAGATTACGCTTGCTGTGCTGTAAATCACACACAAACGTTACCGAAATGTCGGGATGGTGAATAGAATGGAGAGAAGTGTATGACGCTGATTGGTTACTGATTGGTCGGCGTCATACACTTCTCTCCACAACGCCCACTTGGTCAAAAGTAAAAACACGCCCAGTTGTCTATTAAGAAAGACATTAGCATAAAGCTAAAATCGTTCATAACTCCGTCAAAAATGATAGTTTTTCTAAATAAAAAACACTGCTGTAATCTACATTACAGCGCCGATCACATTATGTACAAGATAGGCCACTTATAATGTGGTGTCAGAGCCTCTTTAAGGTCATTGAGCACAGGACTTTGGAGAAACTTTCCTTGTGATTCTTTTCTTCTATGCTAATGCACGTCTGTACAAAATTAATGCCATATAGAGCTACACAAAATATATATTTTTTTCTAATTTGGATGTTATTATACAACATTGGGCATTGATTGACATTTCTCTTTTTCTAAGTCCCAGTCAATTCCAAGGCCATGAACATAGGCCTTTGGAATACTCTTCTTGTCAATTGTTAGATCAGTGCATTGCTGTAGAAAACATGTGTGACATTCTTTGTTATATAGAAGTAATATTAAATATACTATGTACAATATCTTTCCTAGTTTGGATGCTTTCATACAATTTTGGCATCAATAATGCACATTGCTCTATTTTTATTTTATTCTTCTATATATATGCATATAATCTCAGGGACACGTGTTTTCCTTTCTATGTAGTATCTATATCTCGTTTGAAGAAAAAACTGCAGGTACAGTACAGTATATGCAGCAGCATTGTAACCAAATAACCACACGATTGGTACAAAGCTTCAAAGGAGTGACCTCTCCTCATGGACAATGGGGAAGCAGCACTCCAAATGAAAAAAAAATTATTCACCAAATATTTTACAGCAACGTTTTACCCTCTCTATGAAGGCATTTTCAAGAATTATACATCATTGATCACAGGGTATAAATAGGGAGCAAAAGCTCATTAAACAAATCATGTAATTAATATTCAAGTTTACAAATGAAAGTACAAAATGGTCTTACAAGCTAGCAGGGGCGTCGCTAGCACCGGACCTCCGGAACCCAAGCCCCGGATCTTTGGCCTGGTGCCCCGGATTCCCAGGCGACTGCCGCTACAGGGACCCCACGTCCTTTTTTTTTTTTTTAAATGGAATAAACGTTGTGCGGCCCCCCCATATTTTTCATAACCAGCCAGATACAACATAGCAGCACCAGGCTAGTATTAACAGAGTGTGAAGGGTCACTGTTTTTGGCCTTTCCCAGCCTAATAACACCAGCCTGCGGCCTCCCCAGTGCCTGACCTTTACTACAGATGGTTGGGTACTGGATTGTACCCGGCTCTTCCCGGTACCCTTAGTGGCGGTTGGTACCAGGGTAATATTGGGGGTTAGTGTTAGCCTCTGCACCGGCTAACACCAAGCCCATCCTTAGTAATGGGCGTTGTCAATCAGTCAGCGGCCATTACCAAGGCGGTAGTAATAAAGTTTAAAAAAATACAATGACATAAAAAAAATATTTTATTGAAACAAAAATCCCCACACAATCCTCATTAACCATTTTATTGAGAATAAAAAAAGCCGTCATCGAAGTAGTCTTCGAATCCGACGTAGTCCAACGACTGAACCTGTAAAAAAATAAAAATACATAAAAAAAAATTAGTACATAAAAAAGCAAAACAATTATTATTCTTACCTTTCCTGGGTCCAGCGCTAGAGCCGCAATGTCAGCGAGCTGGGCCCTATATCTAATCCTATCATGTGTGATACTGTCTGCTGAGCCAATGTATTTAATCCTATCCATAGCTATAGGGTCGTAGTGCTATAGATATGCTGTCTCATATATATACACAGATATACATACACGCACACACTTTTTGGGGGGGGGGGGGTAAACATTTGTTAATACAAGGATATTTACTGCTGGGGCCCTGTATCTAAGTCTATCATGTGTGATACTGTCCGAAGGGCCATGTATCTAAGCCTATCATGTGTGATACTGTCTTCTGGGACATGTATCTAAGCCTATCATGTGTGATACTGTCTGCTGGGACAAGAAGGGTATGTGGGACTACCTAGAGGGGACTGCATGGCACTGTCTACAAGGGGGATATATAGCAGGGGGACTGTGTGTGGAACCATACAGGGGGGTTGTGACACTATATACATGGGGCATTTTGTGGGATACTCTCTACAGGTGTCTTTGATTAGAGCCCCGAGACATAACTTTCCTTGGGGCCTCAGAAATGCCAAATTTGCCCTTGAGGGTTAGTACAAGGATACTTACTGCTGGGGCACTGTATCTAAGGCTACAGTCACACGAGCGTGACAGATTTACGTGCGTAAAAAAACGCGTAAAAATCTGGTCGTGTGCGTTGCGTTTTGCATCAGTGTGCTTCGCGTGTGGCATGTGTTTTTCATGCACTCGCAAGCACTTTTTTTTTTCCAGCATAATTAATGCGTGAATCACAGACATCACACATGGATGTTGTCTGTGTGCCGTCTGTGGTTTTCATGCACCCATTGACTTCAATGGACGACTAGGTGCGTAAAAATGCAGCATTATAGGACATGCAGTGAGTTTCACGCAACGGACATGCGAGAAATCAATGGGTCCGTGTGCTGTGCGTTATTTCAATGAATGAGCCCTAAGTCTATGAAGTATTCTACTCTCTGCTGAGACAATGCATCCAATTCTATCCAGCGGTGTAGCTAGAAGGAGCCTTAGTCTTATATATATGCTATCTCCGATGTGTATGTAAATTTTTTTTCTTTTTGGGAGGAGGGAGTTAAATATATGTATTGGGGCTTGTGCCCCTGACCTTTTAAGACCTTAGCAACGCCCCTGCAAGCTAGTATGATCCCTAATAAAATGTACATGGATAAAGTGCCAAAGTGATTAATACATTTAATATTCATGTAATTGCATATAACAGTTGAAAAAAACATTTAAAACATAATATACAAAGTCATAATTGGTACCATGTGTATCCTATAATCATAATTTAAATGAGTCGGCACTCACCACATAAAGGAACTATTGGATGCCACACCATACAGTAATAGTTAACATCGGCATCTGGGCCATTGCACTGCGCATGCCCAGCTACAGCCACGTCTACTGGACCGAGAAAGTCATGTGGTTACAGACTAATGGAACGCAATCCTTGCTATCGTGGGACTATTAAGATCCTGCACATGCCCAGACTAATGGAACGCAATCCTTGCTATCGTGGGACTATTAAGATCCTGCACATGCCCAGACTAATGGAACGCAATCCTTGCTATCGTGGGACTATTAAAATCCTGTGCATGCCCACAACAAGCAATTGGCAGCGCTGCCTCCATCTAACTAAAGGTTTTTTCTTCGTCATAAATTAACCCAATCCCTTCATACAGGAGAGAGGGGATAGTACTAGGTGTCTCTGCACCCAGCTATGGGGATCCAGTAGGGCAACAGTATCAAAATGGTCTATGCAATATCAAAATGGTTCATGAATATATCGGGCAAGAGAAAAATAATATAGGGACTACATAGTGTATATAAGAGTTCTTCACCCCAAATATAGTGCATAATATAAATACCTGCACATAAGTTATAAAGTAAGAGCAGAAGTGACACCTCGGTCCACCAATGAATGCCTTATGTCCCTAGGCAAAACATGCCCAACAGTCATGTCTGGCGGTTCTCCACTAACGGAAACCAAACTACCACTGTGGGGTTATATGGCCCCCAGAGTTGTAACATATAGCTACCCCTACGGGATCCCATGTATCAACTATGGACAACCAGGTGTATTCCATTCTTGCTCAATATTGTAACTTACTGACACAAATGTCATATTGGGGAACTCAAACACCATAGTTCTATAAAAGAAGATACCAAATACTTAGCTTGGGTCTTTTTATTGGCTTGAGATCCACCAGTCTGTAGCACTTGAAAATTACATATTTTCGTCAGTATTTATGTCATCGGACATGCTGAAAAAAATTACATATATACAGTGAAGGAAATAAGTATTTGATCCCTTGGTGATTTTGTAAGTTTGCCCACTGTCAAAGCCATGAACAGTCTAGAATTTTTAGGTTAGGTTAATTTTACCAGTGAGAGATAGATAATATAAAAAAAAAAAAAACAGAAAATCACATAGTCAAAATTATATATATTTATTTGCATTGTGCACAGAGAAATAAGTATTTGATCCCCTACCAACCATTAAGAGTTCAGCCTCCTCCAGACCAGTTACATGCTCCAAATCAACTTGGTGCCTGTATTAAAGACAGCTGTCTTAAATGGTCACCTGTATAAAAGACTCCTGTCCACAGACTCAATTAATCAGTCTGACTCTAAACTCTACAACATGGGCAAGACCAAAGAGCTTTCTAAGGATGTCAGGGACAAGATCATAGACCTGCACAAGGCTGGAATGGGCTACAAAACCATAAGTAAGACGCTGGGTGAGAAGGAGACAACTTTTGGTGCAATAGTAAGAAAATGGAAGACATACAAAATGACTGTCAATCGACATCGATCTGGGGCTCCATGCAAAATCTCACCTCGTGGGGTATCCTTGATCCTGAGGAAGGTGAGAGCTCAGCTGAAAACTACACGGGGGGAACTTGTTAATGATCTCAAGGCAGCTGGGACCACAGTCACCAAGAAAACCATTGGTAACACATTACGCCATAATGGATTAAAATCCTGCAGTGCCCGCAAGGTCCCCCTGCTCAAGAAGGCACATGTACAGGCCCGTTTGAAGTTTTCAAATGAACATCTGGATGATTCTGAGAGTGATTGGGAGAAAGTGCTGTGGTCAGATGAGACTAAAATTTAGCTCTTTGGCATTAACTCAACTCGCCGTGTTTGGAGGAAGAGAAATGCTGCCTATGACCCAAAGAACACCGTCCCCACTGTCAAGCATGGAGGTGGAAACATTATATTTTGGGGGTGTTTCTCTGCTAAGGGCACAGGACTACTTCACCGCATCAATGGGAGAATGGATGGAGCCATGTACCGTCTAATCCTGATTGACAACCTCCTTCCCTCCACCAGGACATTAAAAATGGCTCGTGGCTGGGTCTTCCAGCACGACAATGACCCGAAACATACAGCCAAGGCAACAAAGGAGTGGCTCAAAAAGAAGCACATTAAGGTCATGGAGTGGCCTAGCCAGTCTCCAGACCTTAATCCCATCGAAAACTTATGGAGGGAGCTGAAGATCCGAGTTGCCAAGCGACAGCCTCGAAATCGTAATGATTTACAGATGATCTGCAAAGAGGAGTGGGCCAAAATTCCATCTAACATGTGTGCAAACCTCATCATCAACTACAAAAAAACGTCTGACTGCTGTGCTTGCCAACAAGGGTTTTGCCACCAAGTATTAAGTCTTGTTTGCCAAAGGGATCAAATACTTATTTCTCTGTGCCCAATGCAAATAAATATATATAATTGTTACGATACTGGCGAACACTGCTGGAATCCTATGGTCAGAAGTAGCGAGCGGAGCACAGTGCAGAACCCGGTGAGACGTCCCCAGGAACAGTGCTTGGATGGTGGAACACGAGTAGTAGTAAATAGCAAGGAAGTAGGAACAGTCTGGTAAAGACAGTTCTCAGGAGCAGGAGACTGGAACAAGTCACAATACTCAAGCACTGTTTGGTATTCCATGTGGTCTGAAGTAGGCCCAAACAGGAAACAAGATGGTTCACACGATGCAACATTTGCCATCTTGGTTAAGGGCAAGTTTAAGGGCAAAACAGCAGCCTCCAGTGGTAAGGAGTAAAAGTGCAGCACAATTCTTCAAAGTGTAAAACAGCGGCCACTAGTGGTAATTTTGCAGTACAACAACAGAATCCTGACATTACTCCCTCCTTTCGACAGCGGCCTCAGGACGATGTTTGACTTGGTTTATCTGGATATCTTTGGTGAAATTCCCTAATCAGTCGAGGAGCATTGAGATTGCCTACGGGTTCCCATGAATTATCCTCAGGGCCATATCCTTGCCATTTTATTAGATATTGCAACCGATTTCTGAATATCCTGGAGTCCAGGATGTTTTCAACAGTATACTGTTCTTGTCCATCAACTTCGATAGGATCAGGGGGAGGCAGGTGGCGTCCTGGAAATGGATTTGAAACAACAGGTTTCAGTAGGGATACATGGAACACTGGATGTATTCTCATTGGTCTGGGAAGTTTGAGACGAAAAGCCACTGAGTTTACTTGTCCAATAATCTTGAAAGGACCAATAAATTTTTGGCCCAATTTTGCTGAAGGTAAGTGAAGTTTCAGATTCTTGGTGGAAAGCCATACTTCATCTCCCATTTTGAAGGTTGGAGAAGGTCTACGAGATTTATCTGCTGTTTCTTTATATTTCTCCTGGGCAATTGATAATGTAATTTTTAGCAATTCCAGATTCTGTTGAAGTGATTGTATTCTGTCAGTCACTGCAGGAATAAAAGTTTCTCTGGGAAGATTGGGAAGAATACTGGGATGATAACCCAAATTTGCAAAAAACGGTGTTTGTTTAGTGGAGGCATTCTGAGAATTATTGTAGGAGAACTCCGCCATTGGAAGCAAATCGACCCAGTCATCCTGTAAATGGCAGATGTAGCATCGGAGATACTGTTCTAACGTTTGATTTGTGCGCTCAGTCTGACCATTAGACTGGGGATGAAAAGCAGAAGACAAACTGACGTTTATGTCGAGTGCTATGCAAAAACTCCGCCAGAATCTTGATGTGAATTGTACTCCGCGATCCGAAACCACTTCATCTGGTATTCCATGAAGACGAAACACATTCTGAATTATAAGATCAGCAGTCTCTTTAGCAGAAGGTAGTCCAGGGCAAGGAATAAAATGGGCTGCTTTAGTGAGCCGATCAACCACTACTAAGATGGAATTCTTCCCTTTGGAGACTGGTAAGTCGACAATAAAGTCCATAGAGATAGATCCCCAAGGGCGAGATGGAATTGGCAGAGGCTGCAATAATCCCATGGGTGAGGTACGAGGAGTTTTGTACATGGCACAGGTGTTGCAAGAAGAAACATATTTCTTCACATCTTTTTGATAATTGGGCCACCAAAAGAAGCGGGAAAGAAATTCTTGTGTTTTCTGAATCCCCTTGTGACCTGCTAGTTTAGAGTCATGCATTAATTTTAGCACATTTAATCTTACAGTTTCTGGAACGTAAATGCAGTGCTTGTTAGTCCATACTTGATTTTTGAAAGTTAGGGACACTTCATCTGGTGGGTGCAAAAGAATTGGGTCGGTCTCATAGGCTTCCTTTATCTCATCAAGCAAGTCCTTGCTATGGATCACCCCCAGGAAATTGGACTCGGAAAGAATAGTTGTTGGTGGTACTGTCGAGGAGGAGTCATTGGAGATCAACCTAGATAAGGCATCGGCCTTACCATTTCGGGAACCAGGCCTGTAAGAGATCACAAAGTTGAAACGATTTAGAAACAGACTCCACCGGGCTTGGCGGGGAGACAAACATTTGGCAGATCTAACAAATTCAAGGTTACGATGATCAGTTAGAACCACTATTTGTTGAGCTGTGCCTTCTAAATGATGTCTCCATTCTTTGAGAGCAGCAATGATGGCTAGGAGTTCCTTGTTCCCCACGTCATAATTCTTTTCAGCAGAAGTCAAACTTCGAGAAAAGTAAGCACAAGGGTGCAGCAAATCTTTCTCTCCAGTTCTCTGTGATAGAATAGCCCCTATTGCACAGTCTGAAGCATCCACTTCAACAATAAACGCTTTTTCAGGGTTAGGATGAACCAGTATAGGGGCTGTTGTGAATTTTGTTTTCAAATTGAAAAAAGCATCTTGTGTCTGAGGAGACCACACAAAAGGTATCCCTTTCTTTGTTAATTGGGTAATTGGTGTAATAATGCCCGAAAAATTCTTGATAAAACGTCTGTAGAAATTAGCAAATCCTACAAATCGTTGGACCTCTTTCACATTTTTTGGAGTTGGCCAGTCTCTAATTGCTTGAATCTTGCTAGAATCCATGTGTAACCCTAGGGGAGAAATGATATAACCCAAGAACTGTATTTCCGTTTGATGGAATTCACATTTCTCCAACTTGATATAGAGTTGATATGCTTTCAGACGTTCCAACACCATTCTCACATGATTCTGATGTTCTTCTGCAGAATTAGAAAAGATTAATATGTCATCCAGATAGATGACTACGAACTGATCTAACAAGTCCTTGAAGATATCATTAATAAAATGCTGAAAGGTTGCAGGAGCATTGCAAAGTCCAAAAGACATGACTAAATATTCATAATGTCCATAACGTGATCTAAACGCTGTTTTCCATTCATCACCTGGTCTAATGCGAACCAAATTATATGCACCTCGAAGATCCAATTTGGTGAATATTTTAGCTTGACGAACTCTATCCAGCAACTCCGGAATCAATGGCAGAGGGTAACGGTTTTTAATTGTGACTTTGTTTAATTCTCTATAGTCAACGCAAGGTCTCAAAGAGCCGTCTTTCTTTTTAACAAAAAATATAGGTGCACCTGCTGGCGATGAAGATGGACGAATAAAACCTTTAGCTAAATTTTCATCTATGTATTCTTTAAGAGCCTTCAGTTCCGGCTCTGCTAATGGGTAGATGCATCCAAAAGGTATAGCTGCTCCAGGCAACAGTTCAATCGGACAATCGTAAGGTCGATGTGGAGGAAGTTTATTAGCATTCTCTTTGTCACATATATCATTAAATTCGTCATATAGAGGAGGTAATTTAGGAGATACTTCAAGCTCCCCTTCAATCTTTTCGTGAGATTGTTCTGGTAAAGACTCTGAGGAGGGGACCTCCGATGGAAAAGACACTTCTTTGGTTTCCCAGTCAATTGTAGGGTTCTGAGCCTGCAGCCATGGTAGTCCAAAAATAATTGGAAAATGTGGGGATGAAATTAATAGGAAAGATAGAACCTCATGATGATTAGGTCTCATAATTATCTCCAATGGTTCAGTCTCTTGATCAACTGGACCTGAGTTCAGAGGGGATCCATCTACAGTTTCCATAAGAATGGGTGACAGTCTCTCTTGAAATTTTACACCATGTTTATTAGCAAAAGAAATGTCCATAAAGTTCCCATTTGCTCCAGAGTCCACCATGGCAGAGGCGGATATCCATTGAGAATCAATTCTAAACTTGATGGGAATAAAGCAATGAGTGTCTTTGTGTTCTTTTTTAATATTGGGTGCTGTGCAGGAGACTGAATGAATGAGTGCATGCACTGGTGGCACTTGTTCAGAAGAAACAGATTCTACATCAGAGAAGTCATGATCTGCTACTACCGCCACCATCTTGCGTTGACGACATGGACAATTGATAAGGAAGTGATCAGTTTTACCACAATAGAAGCATTGATTTTCTCGAAACCTTCGTTCTCTTCTGTCGGCACTTTCACGCTTTTGTATACTGTCAATTTGCATAGGTTCAGCTTGGTGTTCTTGGTAATTCTTTGTTTCAGAGTCTCTAGGAGTGGGAGCTGAAGCAGACGAGTAATAGTTATTATTACGGGACCAGGTAGAACCCCATTTTTCTTGTCGACGCTCTGACAGCCGAGTGTCTATTCGAATACAATGGTGTACAAAATCATCAAACTCTGTGGGAGCTTCCGCCCGTGCTAACTCGTCCTTAAGTGCACTAGATAGTCCTTTTTTAAAGAATGTTAATTTTGCAGCATTATTCCACTCAGTATCCATCACCCACTGTCTGAAATCTGTGGCATATTCGGCAACAGAGCGTCTGCCCTGACGTAGAGCCATCAACGCTGCTTCTGCTGTAGTACACCGGTTAGGATCATCAAATACTTGGCTCATGGCTGCTAGGAAGGCATCCAAGTCATCAAGCCGAGCATCGTTGGTTTCAATAAGAGGGCTTGCCCAGGCTACAGCCTTATGTGTCAGAAGCATAATAATACACAGCACCTTTGAATTATCAGTAGGGAAGTGAGCAGGATGTGCACCAAAATATAACTTGCATTGGTTTATAAATCCACGGTATTTGTCACGATCCCCACCAAACCTGAATGGTGGAAGCGGCAGGGTAGATGAAGAAGCTGGGGTCACAACTCGATTCTGAAGTTCCCGGATCAGCTCTGCTTGCTGAGCCACCATGCCTTGTAAATCCTGTGTAGCTTGTCCATAAATTTGAACATCATGGGTTGTTTGATTTTCAAACGCCAAATATTTAGTCTTTAAAGTTTGCATGTCAGCAAAGATGTTAGTAAGCAAACAGTTCATATTGTTCACACGAACCTCCAAACTTGCTTCTCTGGCGGATTCCATGGAAATGGCTTGAGTATCCTGTTACGATACTGGCGAACACTGCTGGAATCCTATGGTCAGAAGTAGCGAGCGGAGCACAGTGCAGAACCCGGTGAGACGTCCCCAGGAACAGTGCTTGGATGGTGGAACACGAGTAGTAGTAAATAGCAAGGAAGTAGGAACAGTCTGGTAAAGACAGTTCTCAGGAGCAGGAGACTGGAACAAGTCACAATACTCAAGCACTGTTTGGTATTCCATGTGGTCTGAAGTAGGCCCAAACAGGAAACAAGATGGTTCACACGATGCAACATTTGCCATCTTGGTTAAGGGCACGTTTAAGGGCAAAACAGCAGCCTCCAGTGGTAAGGAGTAAAAGTGCAGCACAATTCTTCAAAGTGTAAAACAGCGGCCACTAGTGGTAATTTTGCAGTACAACAACAGAATCCTGACAATAATTTTGACAATGTGATTTTCTGTTTTTTTTTTTTTAATATAATCTATCTCTCACTGGTATAATTAACCTAGCCTAAAAATTCTAGACTTTTCATGTCTTTGACAGTGGGCAAACGTACAAAATCAGCAAGGGATCAAATACTTATTTCCTTCACTGTATAGGTGTGTATTTCTTGGTTCGGCATCCCACTGTCCTAGACGGTGAGTGCACAGCACACATTTCAGTATAAATCCAACTGAAAAAAGATACAAATATATATATATATATATATATATATATATATATATATATATATATATATATATATATATATATATATATATATATATATTTATTTATTTTTGTTGTGTGTGCTGTATACATTTGCAGTCACAGGCGTTCTTGCACCTGTATACATGTTTTGTTTCATTTTGCTGGAATGTGCTGTTCAAACTTTTGTGTTATTTATGTGATTCCTATATGTGGGGTTAGTGACTGCCTCCATTTTTGTTCCTGCACTCCTCCCATTCTGCCCTGGTTGATTTTAATTAGTTTAATGCTGGTTCCTCCCATCCTCAGATATATGTAGGCCTAGTCCCAGTTCTCGGTGTATGTACAGTGTACCCCCCTCATAGAGGTCGCCTTGTTGTGGCAGGTGGGCTCAGACAATTTGATCAAAAAGTGCGCTAAGAACCTCCCTGTTGTAAGTAGATTTAGCAGTTATGCACATTTATTTATATTTAGTGGCTTAGATGGGATAAATGTTAGCAGTGTGCTCTCGCCATTTTTTGTGTGGTGTGTGTATATATATATATATATATATATATATATATATATATATATATGTATATATATATATATAAAATCAATAACAGTAATATATTCAGATAACAAGTAATATCGTACTCTACATAGAATTAATAATGGTAAAAAAACTTTTAAAAATCTGATCCTTAATACCAAAGAGATATTACTAGACTTAAATGTGAACGAGAGCCTATGTACTTAACCTGCTGTTCTAATGTTATTGAGGTTCTTGCATATTGTAATGTATATAGACTGTTTTTTCAGTGTCTGTCTTTTTCAACAATCTGAAATGTGCGCATGTGCCTGCGCCTGCACACACCCCCACTCTGACTCTGTATCTAGGCAAAGGCGTCTGCGTGATGATGTCATCACGCCCGACGCCAGGAGACGCAGCAGCCCGATTAAGGGAGATGGCCAGCACTGCGGCTCATGAGGCCATGTAAGTTTCATATTGATGGCGGGGCGGGCAGATGCCTTTTGTTCGGTTTAATCATGATATAAGACTGCACCTGTGAGGAGATAACGCCACCCGCAGACGAAGGCTTTGCCAAAAATGCATGTTGGGGTTGCGCCATCCTGGTTGTGTCTTACAGATGCCTATGTATTGAGGCATGTTATTTCATATGCTGCACTTTTTTTTTTTTATGTCTTTCGAATATCTTATTACTATTAGTGTTAGCATTTAGCCTTTTGTTCGTGTCCTTATCCACCCTGCAGTATTGCAAAGACAATTCATATTTATTATATATGGTATATATCTTTTATGATTTCATATATTGGTTAGTACTATGAAGTTTAATACATATGATGTATCCATATCGCTATGGTCATGTGTTCACCTTGTGTATCTCACTCCGATGATGTCGCCATATCCATTGTGTGATTCTTTTTTATTGATTCGTCCTGTATGTTTAATAACATTTTTTTAATACTTTTTCGCGAATATTGGTGATTTGTCTAATTATTATCTAGGTTTATACATTTGTTTTTTTCTGGGATGCACCTCTCTACCGGTCCTCAGGCAGTAGCATTATGTGACCAATAATTGTTGCTATATGGAACATTGTTGAATGCTCCTTGTTATCTATATGAGCATACGTATTTTGGAAGCTATGTAGAGCTGTCATTGGTCATTCAGAATGCATACACGTTAAAGTGTAGCTAAACGTTTGACAAACTTCTGACATGTCATAGTGACATGTCAGAAGTTTGCACTGGTGGGGGACCGAGCACTGAGACCCCCACCAATCGCTAGAACGAAGCAGCTGAAGTGCTCGTGTGAGCGCTCAGCTGCTTTGTGACTATTTGGCTATTTCCGGAAATAAATGTATCGGTGTACGGACTCAATAGAAAGTCTATGAGCCCGTACTCCGATACATTGGCTTTCCGGAAAAAGCCAAACAGACACGAAGCAGCTGAACGCTCACACGAGGGTTTCAGTTGCCTCGTTCTAGCGATTGGTGGGGGTCTCAGTGCTCGGAACCCCACCAATCCAATCTTCTGACATGTCACTATGACATGTCGGAAGTTTGCTGAACGTTTAACTACACTTTAATATTAAAGTATTTTATCATTTTTGCCAACTTAGATTAGAACTCAAGGGGGGGGGGGGGGGGCACACCTATAATAAAGTAGCCAACGCTTACATGACAGACCACATTTACCCAGCAACGTAAGAGTGTTTTTTATTTTATTTCTTATGGTATTGATTAAACGATATGGAGGTTACAACCCAGAGCAGAACAGCTATAATAATATGATAAGATTTCAACCTGTGTCACATCTATACAAGAAACTTTTGAACAAGCTGGAAATATTGTCTAAAAATAGAAGTTTGACCCGTTTGGCTATTTCCTAATTCTTACTATTGTTTGTTGATTTCTTCAAAGAAAACATCATATAGTATCATTATTATCATTCTCTTTTTATCTGCATGAGTATTTCCTATTTGTGGCTTAGCAGTAACATTCACCTTCTGAGAAGTGACTTAAAAACTGAACAAAAAAATCCTTACAGGGGAAAATCCACAAACGGCATTTTATTACTATGTTCACTAAATTGTGAATGTTTACTAAAGACCCTATGAAAACACTAAGTAAAGGGGACACGATTTTGGGAAGGGGAATGATGTAATGCCTGAATTAAAGGGGTATTCCACAGGATACGCCATAAATGTGTAACTGGTGTGGGTCCCACCTATGTTGAGAACCGGGGGGTTGCCCAGGCAGGAAATGACCGAGAAGTCGCCACGTATGTGGACTACACAGCCATTAGCTGGGCTGCACGTTGTGAGAACCAAATAATTTCCTAACATACATTAATAGCAGACCGAAAATCTATCACTGTTACAGTCAACTTTTGTGTTGCGATTAATTATATAATATTCTGTTTAGATAGTATGTTTATTTTATACTAGCTTGGCTTACTTAACCTTTTTCAGACCTGCTCCGCAATAGTACGGCACACGCCGCTTATTGAAGCAGACCTACGCC
The DNA here is from genome assembly GCF_050947455.1 of Rhinoderma darwinii. NCBI lineage: Eukaryota > Metazoa > Chordata > Amphibia > Anura > Rhinodermatidae > Rhinoderma > Rhinoderma darwinii. The sequence goes on from NC_134687.1 coordinate 400,817,381, forward strand.
ATACTATTGCGGAGCAGGAATAAACTGTCATTATGTAAAATCACATAGTGATAATGAAGAGACGGCAGCTGTCATTGATAGCTGACCGCCTCTGTTGCAGTGCTGGGAACCAATCAGCATGCCCCCATGCCGGCGATTGCTGTGATTGGTCAGTCTTTAGAGACTGACCAATCACAGCCGTCTATGACGTAAGAAACAGAAGAAAGCTCCTGTCGCCATCTCTGATCTCCTCATTTCTGTGAGATCTGTGAGGAGATCAGAGAAAGAGAGAGAGAGAGAGAGAGAGCGTTTATACAAATATATATTCATAATATTTAGTGCCCATCAGCCCTTTATAGTTCCCATCAGCCCTTTATAGTGCCTATCAGCACATTATAGTGCCCATCAGCCCTCAGTAGTAGCAATTAAATATATATAATAATTTTCTTTAGTGCCCATCAGTATATAAGCCCCCTTTAGGGCCCATCAGCACCCTTTAGTGCCCACCAGCACCTTTTATTGTCCACCAGCACCCTTTACTGCCCACCGTTTAGTGACGCTATAGTGTCTGCCAGCACAATTTAGTGCCCACCAGCACCGTTTACTGCCCACCCTTTAGTGCCCAACAGCACTAGTTCAACCTCACAGACTACTACCATATATTTGAGTAGTAGTTTTGTGGGGTTGTTTTTTTTTTCTCGTTTTATCTTCCTAAAAATAAAAAATAAAAAAAAGTTACCGTAGTAATTTAGTAGTCATTTTGTGTGCTACTTTTGCACGTCACCGTTTCCTTGCCAGGGTTCTAATTTAGTCTTAATTTAATATTTTTAAAAAACAATAATACTAATTCCGAAATGTAGTTTTGCACGTCAGGGTTAGTGCAGCGTTAATACACATCCAGAATGTCTCGTCTATTTAGCATGGAGGAGGCATATGCCATTTTATGTTCTGATACTGAAAGCGCCAGTGAGGGTGAATCTGAGTTTTTGTTATCCTCCTCCACTGATGACGAGGAACCCCCTCAGAAACAAAGCAGGGCAAGTGATCCGAATGAGCCCAACACAAGTGACCCCAGCACAAGTGACCCCATATGGCTACCACCTACCTCCTACACATCTGAAATACCTGAGTTTACCTCTGCCCCTGGCATAAAAAGAAATCCAACTGACTTTCAAGAAATAGATTTTTTTTAAATGTTTTTTTTTCCGGATACTTTTAGTTAACCTCATGGTTGTGCAAACAAATTTATATGCACAACAATTCTTAGCCAAAAATCCGACATCCAATTATGCCAGAACCCAAGCCTGGCATCCAACCAATCCAAATGAAATTGCAACCTTCTGGGGGCTCTTACTCAACTCAAAAAACAACCATAAAATCATATTGGACCACAGATATGTTGTATCATACACCTATATTCCATGCTGTGTTGCCTCAAAAACGTTTTGAGGCCCTTTTAAAGTTTTTACATTTTGCTGACAATGAGCATTGCCCACCCCCGGATCATCCAAATTTTGATAGGTTGTTCAAAATCAGGCCCCTCATCACATATTTTAATTTGGTTTTTGCAGAAGTTTATGCTCCTGAAAAAAACAGCCATTGACGACTCATTAGTCCATTTCAAGGGAAGGCTTCATTTCCGTCAATATTTGCCAAATAAGAGAGCCAGATATGGCATAAAAATGTATGGCCAAGAGTCAGTCTGAATAGTATACACACACTCCTTTCGTGTGTACGAGGGGAAAGACACACAGATTAGTCCCCCAGAGTGCCCCCCAGTTCTTGGCACAAGCGGTAAAATAGTGTGGGACCTGCTGCATCCTCTGATGGATAAGGGGTACCACCTATACCTTGACAATTTCTACACGAGTGTTCCGCTTTTTAAGTGCCTTGTCGAAAGGAAAACACTGGGCTGTTGCACTGCTCGCAGGAATCTAAAAAACCTTCCAAAGCCCTTCCTTGCTGAAAAACTGGCAGTTGGTGAAGCCAGGGCACGATACGATGAAAATGTGCTCCTGGTAAAACTCAGGGACAAAAAAGAGGTCCTCATGCTCTCCACAATCCAACACCACAAACCCAGTTTCAGTGCGTGGAGCGAGCACCACTATCTCAAAGCCTGTACGCATACAGGCCTACAACAAACATATGTGAGGGGTGGATTTGGGAGATCAATTAATCAAGTCATACTGTGCCATGTGAAAGACAAAAGTATGGCACAAAAAACTGTCAGTATATTTAATTGAAATGGCCCTCCTCAATTCTTTTATCTTGTACCGAAGTGCTGGCAATCATTCTAGGTACCTCGAGTACCTTGAAAAAGTTATTAAAAAAATTAATTTTTAAAGACCAAGAGGAAGGAGCGAGAAGAAGAGCTTCAGGAAGTGAGGCAAGTAGAATTGTCCCTGGCCGGCACTTCCCAAGTGAAGTGCCCCCAACGGAAAAAAAGAGCCATGCAAAAATAACGATGTCGCGTGTGCTCGAAGAGGGGTATCTGAAAGGATACGATATATCAACCCAGGGCTTTGCATGAAAGAATGTTTCAGAATTTACCATTCTTCAATGAATTACTATGTTTTTTCATGCCTTTTGCCATTTTCAGGATGTCCATATAAATTTCATCTCAAATTTTATGTCACCTTCATTTAAAATTTCTCACTTGTGCACCAATTGGATATATAAAACAAAACAAAAATCATTATACCCCTAGATGCATACCATGGTGGCCCAAATTCACCCAAGCAAAAACTAGGCCTTGAAGAGCCTCATGGTACACCTTCACTTAATAAAAAAGGTCACATATAGGGTATCAATGAACATAGGAAAAAAAGCTGAATTAATTGTGAGTTCTATTTTTTCCCATTGGTGCTTGATACATCCCTAAAATGTTTAATAAAACTCACAAGTCTGTAAAATAAATAAAAAATAAAATTCTACCAATTTTGTTTTAATTCCTAATCTGCAAAGTCAATTTTCTCACTTGAGGGGTGTAGTTTAATAAATTGGGTCATGTCTTGGGAGTTTCCACTGTATTGGTACCTCATGGGCTCTGAAAACACAATATGGCGCCTGAAAAAATGTTCCAGCAGAATTTGTGATCAAAAGCCAAATGGTGATCCTTCCTTTCTGACCCTTGCCGTGTGCCCATATAGCAGTTTCCAACCACGTATGGGGTATTGCTGTAATCAGGAGAAATTGCATAACAAATTGAGCAGTGCTCTTTCTCCTATTACCCCTTGTTTAAATGAAAATTTTTGGGCTAAAACAATGTTTTATTGTAAAAAATTAAATTTTTCATTTTCACGGCCCAGTGTTTGACTTCGATGAAACACCTGTGGAGTCCAAATGCTCACTAGACCCCTAAACAAAATCCTCAAGGGTTGTAGTTTCCAAATGGGGTCTCTTATTTTGAGTTTCCACTGTACTAATAACTCAGGAGCTCTTCAAATGCAACATGGCGTCTGAAAACCATTCCAGCAAAATCTGTGCTTCAAAAGTCAAATGACGCTCCTTCTACTCTGAGCCCTGCCATGTGCCCAAACAGCAGTTTATTACCACATATGGGGTATTGCCGTAATCAGGAGAAATGGCTTTACAAATGTTTTAATCTTTATTCTTTGTAAAAATTAAAAAATTCTATGTTTTTTCAGAATTTTTTTTTTTCATTTGTGCAGACGAATTCAAATAAATTTAGCAAAAAAACTGTGGGGTCAAAATGCTAACTACACCCCTAGAAACATTCCATGAGGGGTGTAGTTTCCGAAATGGGCTAACTTTAGGGGGGTTTGTGCTGTTTTGGCACCAGAACACCTCTTCAAACCTGACATGGTGCCTAAAATATATTCTAAAAAAAAAAGGAGGCCCCAAAATCCACTAGGTGCACCTTTGCTGCTGAGGCCAGTGCTTCAGTCCATTAGCACACTAGGGCCACATGTGTGATATTTCTAAAAACTGCAGAATCTGGACAATAAATATTGAGTTGCATTTCTTGGGTAAAACGTTCTGTGTTACATAATCATGTAATCTCAGGAGAGGAGGGGATTCGCCTTTTAAAAAAGGGCGCCAGCCTTGGTAGCGCTGAGACTGGGCAGCAGAACTTATTGTATAGTACTGTAAGTGTTTTATTACCGGGGGCCTATAACTTTGTAAGAGACACTAATGTGTTTTTTCTTATCCTGCAGATATCTCACTCGGGAGGAAAAAGAGCCAGAAAATCCAGGCACAGAATGTGCTCCAAATGCTCCCAGCCTCTTCCTGAAGACTGGGATAAGGATTTGTGTCAAACTTGCTCTACTTCACAGGAGGATTTATCCACTTAGGCTTCGTTCACATATGCGCTAGGGTTCCGTCTGAGCTTTCTGTCGGAACGGAGCCCTGACGGACACAAACGGAAACCATAGGTTTCCGTTTCCATCATCATTGATTTCAATGGTGACGGATCCGGTGCCAATGGTTTCCGTTTGTCCCAGTTGTCTTCCTGAACATCCAGTACTAAAAAAAACTACTGGTGGCTGACTGGAAAAAAACAGAAAAGAAAGTAGATCCTGGGGCGAGATTTAAAGCACTATACAAACTGGACTCAGAGGCCTCCTGCTCTTGGGAACTTCCCCTCAAAGTTGATTTACCAGTGGCGAAATTGTCCAATAATTCAATATTTCCATCAGAAGAGTCGGCCTTGTTGAGAAATCCTATGGACCGCAAATTAGACTCTTTAATTAAAAGAAGTAAAGTAACCAATGCAAATATCTGCAAATCTGTTCTTGAAACAGTTCCGGTAGCCTGAGCCCTACGGGTCTGGCTTAGCCAACTAATGAACGACATCAAAAAGGGGGTCCCTAGGGATGAAATACTACATTCCTATGATGAAGTCAGCAGCAGAGTTTCTGTGTGATGTACCAATCACACTCTGAGATTGTCCTCTAAAAATCGGAGGGCCATTAATGCTTCACGTAGAGCCTTATAGATCAATCTCTGGCAAGGAGACATATTATTGAAGTCTAATTTCTGCTCCCTACCCTTCCATCCGGAAAGTATGTTCGGACCCCAACTTGAAAAGATTCTTACAAGATTAAATGTAAATAAAGGTTTTTCTTTTCCCAGAGCAGCCAGACATCAAGGGTTTTGTCCAATAATACAAAATACACAATAAAGACACCATCTTGTCATAGAACAACACAGTATATGTTCCTTTTTTTTTTTTTTTTTAAATGGTCCTTTCAATTACACGTTACAGTTTCTCCTTTTTTTATTATTATTTTTTTTATTTGCTTATTGTTTTTATTATTTTGTCTTTTTTTTTAATTTTTACTTATTTTTAATTTTTACTTATTTTTTTATATACAGAGCACAACCAGCAAACAAAATGATACACAAATAACCAACATTACATAAGGGAGGGAAAATCTGGAAAAGAGGCCGACCACCAAGGTAAGTGGCCCTATATACTCTACCCCATTACCCTAAACACACCCCTTCCCTACCCTAACGCCCCTACCTAAATCTGACTCCCCCAACAGGGGAAGGAGGGGGGGAGACTACCCATACCATTAACCCCTTACACGCAACAGTCCCTGTCTCAGCGATTAAACACCTGTGAGCCTCCATGACTGTATGCATATAACAACATATATAACCCCTGGTAGTCTCCCTAAATACCCACAAATAAATTAACCATCAACACTTAAACTTCTTTAAAGTGGGGTTGACCCAGGGGTCGGCCACAGCTTTATTAACACAATAGAAATGTAAATTAACATTTGACAAAAATATAAACTCTAAATGACCTTAACAAAGGTCAATGAACAACCCGTATGCCTGCCTATACCAAGGACATGTAGGTAAATCCCCTTCTACTACCACCATAAGGTGACCGTGTACCCCTCAACTATACGGCTCACCGATACCCAACAAAAACAGAGCCTGCTTAACCCTATCCTGCAACCCCGACAACAAAATATCCAATGTCCATCAGGCGCACCCTGTCTGGCAGCAACAACCCCCTGTTGTCACCTTCCAACTCCCGATGCTGAACCACCACACCACCTATAGCTCGGACAATTCGGGACACCCTTGTGTTTAAGAGGCGCCTCCCCCGCACAATGGCATTCACATCCCGAGCCCCATGCCACACCAGCTGAGGAACAATCTCTGACCACACTAGCACCAACCGAGGGAAAAAAGAAGCAAACCTTTCCAAATCCGACTGGATCAGCGAAATCAATTCACCCAACCTAACCGAACACAGATCATTCCCACCCAAATGTACAACCAAAACCGTTGGCACCATCCGATGCCGGCTGATGTCGACCACTTCGGACAGAGCCTGCAACCAGCGCAGGCCCCGGAGGCCTCTCCAGTAGACTTTGGCAGCTTCAAAGCCCAGCGACCGTCCACCAGAACACATATGAGTGCCCGACAATCCACACCGAGGGTCTTGGACCTGAAACGAAAACTGAATTAATGCAAAAGAAGATCAGGGCGTACATAATCAGCAAAACAATCCGACTTCCACCTACCGATACGTCTCACTGCTGCATCAGATAACCCCAATTCACTGGCCATAGTGGCCGCCCCAATACGGAAAGAATGAGTCCCGTACTCCTGGCTTACCCACCCGAAGAAGTGCCTTACGGAAAATAGATAAATGCAAGGAAAACACACGGCGCCACATAGTGTGAGTAAGCACAGAAATAACAGTCAGATGAATGACAAATGGATGATTACCACAAGAAGGTAGATCAATCACGTTAGACAGGTGGATAGCAGTGAGTGCTGCTGCCGAAATCCCAAACGGTCAAGCCCACTGGCCCCCGTGCAAAGTAATAGATTATTCGTGAAAAACGGGAATATGTACGGCGCTGCTACTCAATAATGATACATATGTTATAATTTGATGTTTATAAACATCATCAAATTATAACATATGTATCATTATTGAGTAGCAGCGCCGTACATATTCCCATTTTTCACGAATAATCTATTACGGAAAATAGAGGAAAACTGGAACCTAGTAAGTGGCCTACCATCCAAATGCGATAAAAATTGAACCCCAACCTACGCACCCCCAGGAAAGCCGACACCGCCGAAACCGGACAGGCCGCGCCCGGAACTGGCCGAAGCGAAACCCAACAACCCCGCCTAAGCACATCCGTCTTAGAGCGACGTATACGCAACCGAACCCCCACCGAATAAACCACTATATCCTCGAAAAGAATACCCCCCGGGCAAGCCGCCCCCATCGGAACTAGCTACGAAATACGCTGAGCCCCGAAAAAACACAGTGAAAAAGCCACTGAAAATAAAACAGATTCGTAAAGGGAAGAACAAATCGACGGTAGCGCCGCTATAAGTTCCTGCAATAAAGAAAAGGACACAGGACGACGTGACTCCCTCCTGGAGGCCAACTTCTTCCAACCCTTCAATGCTTGCAAAATAAAAAAGGATTTAGTAACATCCGGCCACCCCTTAACTTAGAAAAGAAAGCAACCCCGGCCAGACGCCGCTGAGCTACCACCCCCGAAACACCACGCTCGCGCAAAGCTGTCAAATATTCAAGCGTTACAATCGTGCACAGCACCGGATCCTCCCCAACAAGTCTATCCCCGCAGCGCTCAACCATTCCTTCCATGCATTACCGTAAGTAGCCCATGTAGAGGGCGCAAGGGACGACCTCACCAATGGCACTAACTCCGATTCAGCAGCCTCCACAAAAACTCCGGGCAGCTGGCCCCCTCCAGATACGCCTGCGGGTAAAGGGAGCGAAAAGCCTGCCAATGAAAACGAGATAAAGCATCAGCAACAAAATTATGAACACCTGGAATATGGCGAGCTCGAAAACGGATGTTACACTGCAAGCAACGCAACACCAAATGACGGAGCAATGCCAAAACCGGACCTGTGGAAGAAGTAAGTTGGTTACCAGCAAAAACAACACTCATATTATCAGACCAAAACACCAAAGACCTGTTGGAGATTCGCGCCCCCCACAATTCAACGGCGACAACTATGGGAAAGAGCTCCAACAACGTCAAATTTGCACACCAACTCTTGTCCCGCCAGGAATCAGGCCAAGCTTCAGCGCACCACGCCGAACCCAGCAATGCACCAAATCCTACCACACCAGCCGCGTCCGTAAACAACTCCAGATCAACGCTGGAATCTGAGGCGCCCTCCAACATGTACGCCCATTATAATCCTCCAAGAAGGTGCGCCAGACGCGCAAATCTGCCTTAACAGAACTAGAAATCCGAACATGATGAGAAAGCACTGAAACGCCCACTGTAGCTAAGGACAACCTCCTGGCAAACACCCGTCCCATGGGCATAATACGACACGCAAAGACCAAGAAACCCATAAACGATTGAACCTGCCACAACTCCAACTTCCGCACAGCCAAAGCCATATCCAATGCAGCACGCAATTTCACCACCTTCTCCGCCGGGAGGCGAAAGACCATAGCAACCGAATCGATTTCAATGCCCAGAAAACACAACACCGTCACCGTTACCTCCGTCTTCTCTTCAGAAATGGGAACCCCAAAACGCTGAGCAAGAAATTGAAAAGACCTCAACAAAAACTGAGACTGCCCAGAGGAAACGGGCCCCACAAACAAAAAATCATACAGGTGAGTCACTGATCCTGAACCCATGAGATCCCGCACTGCCCATTCCAAAAATGAGCTAAACACCTCAAAATAATAACAAGAAATCGAACAGCCCATAGGCAAACACATGTCATAATAGAAAAACTAGTCCAAAGCGCAGCACAACAAATGAAAACAATCCGCATGAAAAGGCAGCAAACGAAAAGCCAACGCAATATCGGACTTAGCCATAAGGGCACCCGCCCCCACCCAACACACCAAGTCGACTGCCGATCAAACGAAACATAGGAGACCGTCGCCAACTCGCTGTCGATCCCGTCGCCAACTCGCTGTCGATCCCGTCATTCACCGATCGCCCCTTGAGATGGGACAGCTGATGAATCAGACGGAACTTACCAGGCTCCTTCTTAGGAACCACTCCCAGGGGCGACACCCTAAGATTAGGAAAGGGCAAATCAGAAAATGGGCTGGCCATCCGGCCAAGCTCCACTTCCTTCTCCCTAATGACATCTGGAAACGCCACTGCCGACTTCAAATTCCGGGACATAACCGGGTCAGCCTGCGCCGTAAACGGAATAAAGAAACCAAAACAAAAACCAACTCTAAGAAGGGCGGCTTCCGCCATCTTGGGTTACCGGTTTAACCATGGGAGCATCGCGGACAGGCGCACTGTTGGCCTCCCCTCGACCAACACCCGCAAACCGATTGGAGCACCTAACCACTGCATGGGTGCCTCCACACGAGGAGCACTTGTGCTGGAATTTATAAGTGGCATAAAATCTACAATGTCCCTCATTAAAGAGCCAACAGGCCCCCGCTCTAGGGACACCCCCAACCCCCCCCCCCCGCTAACCCCACCCCCGCCGCCAGGGGAAGATGCGGGGGCGGCGGGCTGAAAGGGCCGCTGCGCCATCCTCAAGCGCAACCAAACATCAGTGGCTTTGGTATCCCAACCAACCTCCGGCCTCTGAGCCAGCCACCTACGGAAATCCTCATCGTACCACCACCACTAAAAATAATGTCCAAATAAACAAACAACTGCCCCGCACATTCAGGCCGAGCCTTACTAAACCCCCCCCCCCCCCAAAATAGCAAATGCCTGCACCCAATTACTAAAAGACCGCACGACCTTAGGCTTCCCCAATACCCCCCGCTCCAGCCGACGCTCCTTATCGACCGTCGACAAATCGACCGACAAAAGAGACCAAATGTCAATGTAATCATTCTTACCGATTTTCTCACGCACCTTGTCAGACACATGAGCACCCAGGAGAGAAACACTACAAAATAGGAATCTCTGAAAGCAGGGACCGAAGGAGAGGACATAGAAGTGGACACCTCTGCCGTGGACGTCGCAACCACGGCCTGCGACGATGGTCCCACAGGCCAAGAGACGGCCCCCGCCACCAGAGATTGCACAGCAGACAATAAATCAGTGGCAGATATGCTATCAGCATTCCAAGCCCGAAGGCAGGCATACTCACCGTGTCCAGCAGAAGGCGCACCTCCCGGCGCGGACGGAACCACTTCGGCAGGCGTGGCCACTGGGTGTCCTCCGAGGCAAAGATCAGTGGAACACTCCCCGCTGGAGAGGCCCCCACCGCTGCTAAAATCGAGGCCGAGGCTAAGGCCTGTCCAACGGAGTTCCGACCATCCAGTGGGCGGGGCCTAAGACCCACCACACACGTGGATCCCCGGGCCCCTTTGGTCGGAGGAACCACGTCCCCCACATCAGCCCCCGGCACCCCCGCTAACGGAAGCATCGGCGCCGGAGGAGGAAGCATGGACAGCGGGGGATGGGCAGCATCGCGTGCGGCGCCGGAAGCCATCGCCGGCGGCTGCAACCTACCGGAAGCAGAGGGAGAGAGACGGGCCGGCGGACTAGAGGTTCTTGCCGAGCACCTCCGATCATCCACGGGAGAGGGAAGCGAGGCAGCCGTCTCCCGAAGGAGCGACTGCTGCCAGTCACTCCCCTCCGCAGCAAACGTGGCACGCAGTGACTGAATAAGCTCCTGTTGGTCCATTTGCAGAAAATCCAGAAAGGAGGCTGACCACCAAGTTAAGTGGCCCTATATACTCTACCCCATTACCCTAAACACACCCGTTCCCTACCCTAAAGCCTCAACCTAAATCTGACTTTCCCAACAGGGGAAGGAGGGTTGGGAAGTCTACCCATACCATTAACCCCTTACACGCAACAGTCCCTGGCTCAACGGTTAAACACCTGTGAGCCTCCATATCTCCGGAAACCAGGACAGATCTCCTATAGTGGACAAAGATGCAATTCATGGGCATGTCTCATCAAGTTTCCCTAATAGTCACATCGGATGCTTCAAATTGGGGCTGGGGTGCCCATGTAGAGGATTGGTGGGTACAGGGAAAATGGAGCTCAGCGGAAGTTGCTATACCAGCAAATCTCAAGGAATTGAGAGCAGTGCGTCTAGCCTTGATTCACTTCCAAAATCTTCTGCGTGGAAACAGCGTCCTCATCCAATCGGACAACTTAGCCGTAGTTTACTATGTGAACAAGCAGGGGGGCACAAGGAGTCTGTCTCTGTCCAAAGAGTGTACCCTCATGATGAACTGGGCAGAGAGGACAGTGTCAAAGATGTCGGCAGTGCATATCAAAGGTTCACTGAATATCAAGGCCGACTTCCTCAACAGAAACAAAATTCTCTCAGCAGAATGGAGCCTCAACAGGAGAATGTTCCAACAGAAATGGACCTGATGGCGACAAGGGAGAATGCACAACTTCCTACCTTTTGCTCCCTCATCAGAGCGGATGTACCATACAAGCTGGATGCTCTGTCCTTCATTTTGACCCACAAAATTCCTCCGTTTTTCCCCCTCTGCCGCTAATCCAGAGAGTCTTGCAGAAAATCAAGAGAGAACAAACAACAGTAATAGCAGTGTTACTGTTTTTGCTCAAACTTTCCAAGGGCGAATATTGGAAACTACCGATTCTGAGGGATTTCCTCTCCCAGAACGGGATATTGCATCCAGACCTATCCAGATTACATCTGACTGCTTGGAAGCTGAAAGGGGGTCCCTGAGAGAAGCTGGGTCCTCGGAAGATATAATAAAAACCTTGTCATCTGCCCGTAAACCTAATACCAACAGAGTCTATAATAGAGTATGGGGCATTTACTCATCATGGGTGTCTCAGAAAGGTCTGATTCCTTATTCAGTTCCAGCTCTCCTTCAATTTCTCCAAGAGGGTCTTCAAAAGGGTTTAAAATTCAACACTCTGAAGGTATAATTCACAGCCATAAATTCTTCCCTAGGAGGTCTATATTCTAATAATTTAGTTATTTGAAGATTCTTCAAAGGAGTGAAGAAAATCAGATCTCAGATTCAGCGTCCAGCTCCATCTTGGGTTTTGGCGGTGGTCCTTCACAGCTTGTCATTGTCTCCTTTAGAACCAATTTATGAAATTTCACTACAATTGCTATCTTGGAAAACGTTGTTTCTTGTAGCCATAGCCTCAGATAGGCGTGTGAGTGAGACACAAGCCTTCTCTTGCAAGCCTCATTATCTACGTGACCTTAATGACTTCTTGGCCCTTAGAATGATTCCTGCCTAAGGTATTTTCTAACCTTGCTGTTAACCAAGAAATAATGCTTCTATTTCTTTGTGAAAATCCTCAGGACGAAAATCAGCAGAAACTAAATGCCTTAGATGTCCGTAGAGCAGTTCTATGCTACAGTAATAAAGTGCAAAGTTTCAGTCTATCAGAAGCGTTGTTTCTTCAGTTTCAGGGCCCTAACAAAGGTCTTAAAGCTAGTAAGGCTACTCTAGCAAGGTGGATCCGCAATGCGATTTCGAAGTGTTATCAACTTCAAGGTCTGGACAGTCCAGTCCAATTAAAAGCTCATTCTACCAGGTCCACATCTAGGTCATGGGCACATATCTCCCTAGATCAGATCTGCAAGGTCGGCTGTGTGGTCAAGTTCAGATACCTTCGTCAGGCATTATCGTCTAGACATAAGTGCTTCAGTAGGCTCAGCCTTTGGTGAAAGTGCTAAAAGCTGCGTGTCCAGTACCCTCCCTTCATATTGCTTCTTAAGTCTCTTTCTGTGCTGCCAGAAGGTTGACCAGGAAAAAAAAAATTTGCTTACCGAAATTTTTGTTTCCTGTAGTCCAAAGGCAGCACATCTATATCCCCCCTCCCACATAAAATTATATTGCTGTATAAAAAAACCACATCTGATTTGTGTGCTGTCGGAAGATTTATAGGGAGTCAGACTGTCAATTTAAGATGCTAATTAACTCTCAATCTTCTGTCCAATGGGATTAATTGAAACTTAGCCCTTTCTGTGCTGCCTTTGGACTACAGGAAACAAAAATTTCGGTAAGCAAATTTTCATTATCTTCATTTTTGGAGCGCTGTAAACATTTTTATTTCTATGTTGCTATCATAGGAAATGTGATTCATGGGTAATGTGTGGCATAACATGGGTTGCCCATGCCATGTTCCAGCTTGCATCACACTTTCCTAGCCTGAATCACAATGCATTTACAAAATGCCAGGGATTGCGCTATTTTCTACTTTGTATTTTGTACCAGTGTTCCTATATGGTCAGCACAGCACACATGCAGGTGCACTGCCCCTCCACTGAGGAACTGCCTCCATACACTGAAAATGCTCCTGCATGTGCTGAGAGGCAGAAAACATTCCCGTATAGTACCACGCCTTTCAGCTTCTACTTGTGCGCTTCTCCGCAGCAAACGTCCTATACTTTGAATGGGGTTTGTGCAGTAATTGCGAATAATATGTTTCCCTGTCATCGTGCTGTGTTAAAGAAAAGACAATAAATTAAATTTAAAAAATAAATACGTAATACAGTACAATATCTCTTTCTTTGCCTATGCTGTACCATAGAATTTTCTGGGGATTTTTGGAAAGTGCAGGGGGACCCCACCATTAACCCTTGCCCTGGGCCCCAAAAAGGCTAAAGACATTGACATTATCTGATGGTGAGTGATGCTTTCTTGAAGGACCTTTTTTACCCCCATATTACTGAAAGTTTTAGATACAAAATGTGCATTTAAATATATGTTTTATTTATGGTCTATTTGTGAAGTTATGGTTAATAAATGTGGCTGCTATGGCCTTTTTACCACATCCGAGTCTATGTATTTAATGAGGTATTGGGCTAAATCGGTGGTGGGTCATAGCCGACCGAAAATCTATTATTCCTTAACCTCATACTAAAGGTCCTTATGCACGGCCCGATATGGGCCATGAAATCGAGCGCTGATCAATGAGACGTTCGTTCTCATATATTTCCATCATGTCGGCATCGGATCTGTTTACACAGGGAGATGTGCTGCCGACAACGATAAAATGTAAAAGGGCCTTAACTTTCCTTCCTGACATAAATAGGTCACCAACAAGATTTTGAGATGGAAAAGTGATATAAAAGCAGTTGTACACCCAGACCAAGCTATTCTGGGAAACATTCACAGACAGGCAGTTAGCTAAGAAAGCAGACGAACATAAAACCTGTCTGCTAAAGATCATTAAACACCGTGTGACTAGGTTGTATGGAGTACATTGACCACTAATTAGCATATCCATCATTAGATTAGATAGATTAAGTAGCTTGCCGGACAGCTAGCCTCATCTGCCAAGAAAACTGTCACCATAGTCAGGATTACTCTGTGCCCCTATCACACTGTCCTGTCGAAGCTTACATGCACATTACAAATGTATCTTAAAAGACTATGCTATTTTCACACAGGGATGTCAGAAGTATTTATAGGACACATCTTTTTACATACATGCTCTAATCTACGTTGAGTGATCTGCTATCCAGGAGCTGTTTTAGTGTATCGGTACATATCTTTTATATGTTTAGCCACTTTATATATATAGCTGGGGTTAATGAGCATGTTAAATTATACACTTGTAGATTATATGTACTGTAGATTGGTCTATTGAGCTTTAAAAAATTTAAGTGAATATGTACTTGACCAAGCGTTTAGGAGATGCAAAATGGCACTAATGAGAAAAAAGGCTTCTAGTAAATGTTACAATTGTATTGTATGTTAGTTATTGTATTTGTTTACTCTTATCCATGTAGTTTTAGTATGGGCTGCAGAGACCAACTTCTATTGTTTTAGCTTGAAATGTCATCAAATATACTTTAGGTTGAGATTGTATTGTGTGACACCTGGGTTTGCATATGATATTTCCATTGCAGACTTTTACTCTAAGTTATTTTGTCCTACTGTTTTATGGAGTCTGAGACCATGCTGCAATTTTTTCTAGATAGTAAAATGCTCTAGGAGTGTGATTTATACTATATATAATAGTGTGTGTGTATTGCAGACTTTTACTCTAAGTTATTTTGTCCTACTGATGATGGGGCTATATTAAAGGAGAGGCTCAAGATCTAACATCCCGTTTTGTGAATAGGGGGTACCTCAAAAAATTTATAAAAAAAGGATATAATAGAGCCATAAGACAAGATAGGAGGGAAATCCTTGATAGGGTAAAAAAAGAAAAGTATGATAACAGAGTACGGTTCATTTCAAGGTATGGTTTCCATTGGAATTTGTTACGCAATTTAATGATCAAAAACTGGCCACATCTAACTTTGGACAAGAAGATTGGCTCAATAGTTGGGGATTCACCAAGTATGGTACCAAGAAAAGCTCCCACCTTAAAGGAACAGTGTCGCCACAATTTTTTTTTTATATCAGTTTGATGTTAGTGTTTTATTAAAAACGTTTGTATTTATTAGTGTGTTTGTGTGTTACTTTTTTTTATTTTTACACTTTTTCTACCCTATGGGGGCTGCCATTTTTTTTTCCATTTCTGTATGTGTCGATTAACGACACATACAGACATGGAATACGGCAGCTCCAGTCCCATAGGGACTGCGAACGGGGCCCGTTCCATCCACTATGGTGTACGCCGTCTGTGTGGGAACGGCGCATGCGCCGCTCCCACACAGTCCAATTTGAAATGCGCGCCGTCCGGCGCCATTTTCCTGTGGACCGGAAGTTGCGGCCGGACAGTAAGATTACTACTTCCGGTCGCGGCTTCCGGACTTGTGCACATGGAGCAGCGGCAGCAGACAGAGCGGACGGTCCGGTGGGAGCGGCGGCGACTGGAGCAGGTAAGTGATTTCTATGTATGTTCGTGTTTTACTGTGTGTTTACTAGTGTATGTTAACCTACTACACTGTGTGTTAGCTCAAAAAATGGCGACACACAGTGTAGGAGGTTAGACCGTTCAATCCCCTCGTTTCTCCCGGCACTAGCCAGGATAAAGGAGGGGGGGATTCTGAGAGCTCACTAGAGCGAGGGATTTTTTCCCAATTTTGCAGCATAAAGCAATGTGGTTGCTTTACCACATGCAATGCTGCAATTTTGGGAATTGCTCCATCTAGTGACCAGCAATGGGAAATATTATAAATTGAATCCAATTTATAATATTTCCTGACTCGTGAAAAAAATAAAAAACATTAGAACAATGTTTAATCACCCACACACTAATTGTTTAACTAAAAAAAAAAAAATACATTTTTTGCTAACAACACATTCCCTTTAAAAGATCTCTTAGTGAGCTCTGAATTTAAAAAGAAAGACCATAGATAACGAAACATGGTTAAATAAACGCCTAAAGGGGATGTAGATGTGCGGCTCTTGCATTTGTTGCAAATACGTTCTCAAGTCTGATACCTTCTTCGATAGTGAACATAAAAGAGAATTTAAGGTCTATAATTTTATTAACTGTCGTTCGACTATGGTGGTGTATTCAATCATATGCCCATGTGGTAAGCAATACATTGGAAAAACCAAACGAGAGTTACAGATAAGAGTAAGGGAACATCTCTCTGATATCACAAAGGGTGAAATGAAAAGCCCATTGGCAGCACACTTTAAAATACATCACAGACAATCACCCAAGGGTTTAAAATGTATGGGAATTTATCAACTCTTTGAGAATAGAAGGGGTGGCGATTGTAACCGTATTCCTTTACAGAAAGAAACCATGTGGATTTACACATTGGGAACTCTTAATCCTAGGGGACTAAATAATGAAATAAAATTTAATATGTTCTTATGACATGCTAAACAAATTATTTATTTTCCCTTGTTGGTGGATATGCCTTCTGTGGGGTTGACTGCATACCAGCCTCTCGGGCCCAATTTATGGACCGATCGCCAAGCGACTTATCCTCAAATTGTCTGATTTAGCCCAATCTGGGTAAATACTTTGAGAAACCCTTCCCCTTTCTCTTAAAGAAGGGAACGGCTTCCAGTCGTTTGAAATAGGAATGGATGAACTTATATGATGAACGAACTACAAATTTTGACTGTTCCTGCCTCCGAATGGTGGGGACTCGGTCCCTACAGATCTATATCTGGAATGGACCTACTCCCTGCCATTCGGAGGCAGACATTAAACCTTTGAATTCTCTAAAAAGTCTTTCTGGTTTTGGGGAAACCTGTAGAACACTCTTTCGTGTTTCAAAAATTAAATTTAATATATCTGTTTTCCACTTTGGTGGGGGCTGCGTGGATTTTTCTGGGCTGGCTGTATACCAGCATCCCATGATTTCTCCACGCACCAACCACCAAACTTAAATAGGAGTCTCCCTTCAGAAATACTCTCATCTTGTGACAAATTGGTAGGTCTGGTGGATGCTGTCTGTCTCTGAGTGGTTGGGACCTGGTCCCTTCGGAAAAGTTTTTCTGAATTGGACTTGCTCCCTGTCACCCGGAGACAGACGACATATCATCTTACTTCTTAATAGATGAAACTCTGTGGGACATTCTTTCTCATCCCTAAAATGAATAGGCATACTACCACTTTGGAACTCATGGATAGTCCCATGACATATTTAGTCTGGGACTAGTTTTATACCATCCGGAAATGTAGCATGGATCTCTTCAAAAATTAAAATTAAATCAATTAAATTTAGATTTTTTATTTTTTCAAATTTTTTGTTATTTTCATTTATATTTTGCTTTACATATTTGTAATTTTTATTTAATTTAAAGACGCTGCTGATCACCAATTGGTTTGACAAAGATAAATGACCAATAAAATGAGACTTTATATGAATGTACTGTAGGTATATTTCTTAGAACCATATATATGTGTATGTCTCCCGATGGAACTGCCTGATGGAATATTTATGGGAATTTATAAAAATAAAAAAGATATGCATGACATGACATTTCTAGTATGAACTTCCGGAATAGACTAAGTATCTAATGATATATCTTAACATATGGGTCTTGTTCCCTTTAAATTCGGCACTATAAAGATGCCAGACTTTACTGAACTTACGGAATAGCTCTGAGGAAATCCCGGTCCGGGATGAAACGCGTCAGCTGATTAATCAACTCGCACCTGGCAGGTAGTGACGTCAACCTTGCCTTGTCTTGCAGTCTCCAGCGTTGCCGAAAACTGAACGTGGAAACCAGCACAGCACGATACTGACTCTTCTTGAGTAAGAGTGTGCTTCTCTTCCAATTTTATTCACCTTTGTGTGAAATCTCGACTGCCCCCGAGTATATGAAAACCTAAGTCGCTTAAATAAGCATCAGCCACTAATGGGTTGGACACACGAGAAATCTCCTCTGTGAAAATTATGGAATGCCATTGAAAGATCGAAGGGGCAAACCTGACTGGTATAGCTCAAAAATCTGTTACCACTCAACATTTGTTTTAGGAGGAAGAACACAGTGGAAAGGAGGGAACCTCCAGTCTAACCTAAATTATGAGAAACCAACATAAAGATGAGTATTAAATAGATATAAAATCTTTACTCACACTATCATTACCACCATATAAGAGGAACTGTCCTTGCTAGTTCTTGATCAAAAAATATAAGAAAATAAAAAAGGAGAAAAAACGCAAGTGTGAACTGAGACCAACGGTTTCTGAATAGAAATTTTAGGAAAAAGTAGTTTTCCAGCTAAATACTCTTATGTGATTCTTGAATATCATGTGTATCGAATTTATATTACTTAGAAAACCTATCATGATGTGTTATTATATTTAGAGGGGGATAAATCGATGTGAGTAATGTTATAAGCGCATGTATTGGTGTCCTGGCCAGGAGACATTTTTAAATTGTGTACATCTTGTTTGAAAAAAGTGTGTTTATTCAAACCTTTTCCTTCTTCCAAAAATTATTTTTTTTTTAATTATTGTCTTCCGAAACGGCACCGTGCTATATATTGATTGCATATTTTGGGATCTCTACTAGGTATGGTTTATAACCATTTCTTGTGTTTAGCTCACATCCAGTTTACTTACCTCCTGACGCCCGCAGCCATGGATCTGTGAGCGCTGGTCTCCATCTCCTTCCTAGGAGACGCCAGCACTCCCTTCCGCTCCAGTCCGCTGTGTCCCGTAGGGTGCGGGCACACGCTCATGCCCGCTCTTAAAGGGCCAGCGCACGCACATGAAAACAATCATCATCATCAACTCACATGATTTCCTGGACTATAAGAAGGCCTCTGCCCTTCTGCTCCTTGCCTGAGCGTTGTTTGTCATATCCTAGTTTGTTTAAGCAAATGGTCTCCTAGTGTTTTCCAGTTCCCAGTGTTCCTTGTTCCTGTATCCTGTATCCCATATCCCGTGCTATCCTGGTCAAGTGCTGTACTGTTGTTGGGCTGTGCTGTATTCTACGCCTGTTCTGCTACTCCACGCCTGACGTCTACCTGCTGTCTAGTCCCAGCCGAGCCTGCCTTGCTGCTGTGCGAGCTGCCACAGGTACCCTATACGAACTATAGACTGTGACCTGCGCCCTGTTGGCCAGCTGCCATAGGCCAAGGCGGTACGGCCTAGTGGGTCCACGAACCCTACGTGACATGTGTGTATATATAATAGTGTGTGTGTGTGTGTGTGTGTGTGTGTGTGTATATATATATATATATATATATGAGTGTGTGTGTATACGTGTATATACTGTATGTGTGTGTATATGTGTGTGTATATATACATATATATATATGAGAGTGAGTGTGTGTGTGTGTGTGTGTTTGTATGTGTATGTGAGTGTATGTGTATATATATATATATATGAGTGTGTATATGTGTGTTCATGTGTGTCTGTATATATGAGTGTGTATGAGTGTGTGTGTTTTTATTGTGTGTGTGTGTGTGTGTATGTATATATGTGTGTGTGTGTGTGTGTGTGTATGTATATACTGTATATATGTGTATGTATATATGTGTGTGTGTTGTGAGACTAAGTGCTGAGTGTGCGTTATGCAGGGGCATAGCTGGGAGGGGACTTCAGAGGCGTTCAGCGACTAGGCTGCCTGCAAACAGTGGGGACAGGCAGTTAGTCCAAAATATCTAATGTTTTTCAGTGCACCCTTAAAGAGGCTTTGTCACCACATTATAAGTGGCCCATCTTGTACATAATGTGATCGGCGCTGTAACGTAGATTACAGCAGTGTTTTTTATTTAGAAAAACTATCATTTTTGACGGAGTTATGACCTATTTTAGCTTTATGCTAATGAGTTTCTTAATGGACAACTGGGCGTGTTTTACTTTTTGACCAAGTGGGCGTTGTGGAGAGAAGTGTATGACGCTGACCAATCAGCATCATACACTTCTCCCCATTCATTTACACTGCACATAGCGATATAGCTATATCGCTATGTGCACCACATAAACACACTATAACGTTACTGAAGTGTCCTGACAGTGAATATACATTACCTCCAGCCAGGACGTGATGTCTATTCAAAATCTTGACACTTCTGTAGAGTCTGCGTGATATTTACAGAAAGGCAAGCGTAATCTCGTTTTAAATGACAGGTTACATTGTAATCTCGCGAGATTACGCTTGCCTTGCTGTAAATATCACAGAGAGGCTACAGAAGTGTCAGGATTGTGAACAGACATCACGTCCTGGCTGGAGGTAATGTATATTCACTGTCAGGAAATTTGAGTAACGTTATAGTGTGTTTATGTGGCTGCACATAGCGATATAGCTATATCGCTATGTGCTGTGTAAATGAATGGGGAGAAGTGTATGACGCTGATTGGTCACTGATTGGTCAGTGTCATACACTTCTCTCCACAACGCCCACTTGGTCAAAAAGTAAAACACGCCCAGTTGTCCATTAAGAAACTCATTAGCATAAAGCAAAAATAGGTCATAACACCGTCGAAAATGATAATTTTTCTAAATAAAAAACACTGCTGTAATCTACGTTACAGCGCCGATCACATTATGCACAAGATAGGCCACTTATAATGTGGTGACAGAGCCTCTTTACAGCTCTATTTTTTTTTTTTTATGGCCGTCACTTGGCTGCATTAAAATCCAATGGGACTATTCAAACGGCCTGTAGTCCCTGAGCAGAGCATCAGCTAGTGCTCTGCCTGGGGCCTCCAACACTGCTCCTGACGTCACTGTCCATATATGGACAGTTATGCCAGTAGTTTTCCTAGGGCCAGAATCCCGGAGCAGAGCCTCTATTAGTGTTATGCCCGGGGACTCCGACTCTGGGGAAGCCCCTGACATCCCTGTCCATACATGGACAGAGACGTCAGGAGCTTTCCCTGAAACGTAGTTCTGGGTCAGAGCCTCTACGAGCGCTCTGCTCGGGGACTCCAGCACTGCTCCTGACGTCCCTATCCATATATGGGTAGTGATGTCAGGAGTTTCCTATCACTGCAGTGCTAGACCCAGGAAAGTGAAGTATAATAATTGTTTTGCTTTTTTATGTGTTACTGTTTTTTTTTTTTTTTTTACAGGTTTGGTCATTGGACAACGTCGGATTCGAGGACTACTTCGATGACAGTGTTTTTTTTATTCTCAATAAAATGGTTAATGTTGGTTGTGTGGGGTTTTTTATTTCAATATAAAATAAATTTTATGTCTCAGTTTTTTTTTAACTATATTACTACTGCCTTAGTAATGGCCGCTGTCTGATAGACAGCATCCAATACTAAGGAGGGGCTTAGTGTTAGCTGGTGAAAAGGCTAACACTACCACCCCATTATTACCCCGGTACCCACTCCCAGCCTATTAATACCAGCCTGCTGCAGCCCTACCACCCCATTATTACCCCGGTACCCACTCCCAGCCTATTAATACCAGCCTGCTGCAGCCCCAGTACCCAACCATCACTACAGATGGTTGGGTACTGGATCGTACCCGGATCTTCCCAGTATCCCTGGTGGCGGTGGGTACCGGGATAATAATGGGGGGTTTGTGTTAGCCTCAGCACTGGATAACACTAAGCCCCTCCTTAGTAATGGACGCTGTCAATCAGCCAGCGGCCATTACTAAGACAGTAGTAATAAAGGAAAAAAAAAACAGCCATTAAAAATAAATATTAAATTGAAATCAAACACAGCCTTCATTAACCATTTTATTGAGAATAAAAAAATGCTGCCATCTAACTAGTCTTCGAATCCAAAGTAGTCTAACAACCGAACCTGTAAAAAAACACAAAAATAATAATAATTAGTAATAGGAAAGTGTGAAAGTGATTAGAATATGTTTAAAAGATACAATTTTGCATGAACTCCATCTTGTATGGTAGGCGTTCATTTTAGATCGTTGGAATCCATCTTTTGGCCTGAAGGAGCCATCTTGAGATTAATAAGTAAAAAGTAATATATTAATCGAAGTAAGAAGTTGCCTTGAAACAATTCTATGTTATGTGTTCTTGAATTGAATATTTTTTGTAAGGAGCAGCTCAATCACTCATGGGAGAATGGACAATGACTGTTTACCATAGGTCAGCCTTTTAGAAGGGCTTTTGTTTAAATGATTTAATGTTGGATCATCTTATATGCAGTCTCCATTCTCTAGTGAGATAAGAAGTAGAGACACAATAACTTGTAGGGACCTTGAGGGGTGAAGAATTATTATAATGCATTGAAATATTCTCATTGGCTGAATCAGAGTCATTATGATATTGTAGATAATTGGCTGAAATCAAAGCCTACACCCCCATACCTCCCAACCGTCCCGGATACGGCGGGACAGTCCCGGCTTCTCACTGCTGTCCCGCCATCCTTGGCGGTCTGCAAAATGTCCCGTTGGGCGCTGCAGCTGTATCAAAACAGCTGATCGCTGCTGACAGGCGCCCTGCATGCCGGACGTCTGCAGCAGCGATCAGAAGAAGGCAGGAGTCTTGCGGCGGTGTTCTAACTGGGATAGATGCCTGCCCGGGAGTGGACCAGTCCAGTCACCTGACCTGCCGTCTGACCTCACCGGTCAGGTGACAGGTCATGTAACTGGACTGGTCCCCTCCTGGGCCGGCATCGACACCAGTGAGAACGCCGCGGCAAAACTCCTGCCTTCTTCTGACGGTGAGTGACATCAAAGCAGAGCGGAGAGTGGCAGCAGTAGGGCGGGCTACCTCTACCGCTCTCCGCTCTGGCGGCATTGTGGCACAAAGTATAATGGGGAGGGGGGTTGTGTGGCACTATGTACAAGGGGGAGGGGGGTTGTGTAACAGTATGTACAAGGGGGGAGGGGGGTTGTGTGGCACTATGTACAAGGGGGGAGGGGGAGTTGTGTGGCACTATGTACAAGGGGGGAGGGGGGGTTCTTTGGCACTATGTACAAGGGGGAGGGGGGTTGTGTGGCACTATGTACAAGGGGGGAGGGGGTTGTGTGGCACTATGCACAAGGGGGAGGGGGGTTGTGTTGCACTATGTACAAGGGGGAGAGGGGTTGCGTGGCACTATGTACTAGGGGTAGGGGGTTGTGTGGCGCTATGTACAAAAGGTGGGCTGTGTGTGGCGCTATGTACAGGGGGCTGTGTGTGGCACTATGTACAGGGGCAGTGTGTGGAGCAATCTACAGGGGGGCTATGTGTGGAGCTAGCTACAGGGGGCTATGTGTGGAACTATCTACAGGGGGGCTGTATGTGGAGCTATCTACTGGGGGGCTGTGCGTGGAGCTATCTACAGGGGGACTGTGTGTGGCACTATCTACAGGGGGGCTGTGTGTGGAGCTATCTACAGGGGGGCTGTGTGTTGAGCTATCTACAGGGGGCTGTGTGTGGAGCTATCTACAGGGGGCTGTGTGTGGAGCTATCTACAGGGGGACTGTGTGTGGCGCTATCTACAGGGGGGCTGTGTGTGGAGCTATCTACAGGGGGCTGTGTGTGGAGCTATCTACAGGGGGGCTGTGTGTGGAGCTATCTACAGGGGGGCTGTGTGTGGAGCTATCTACAGGGGGGCTGTGTGTGGAGCTATCTACAGGGGGCTGTGTGTGGAGCTATCTACTGGGGGGCTGTGTGTGGAGCTATCTACAGGGGGGCTGTGTGTGGAGCTATCTACTGGGGGGGCTGTGTGTGGAGCTATCTACAGGGGGGCTGTGTGTGGAGCTATCTACTGGGGGGCTGTGTGTGGAGATATCTACAGGGGGATGTGTGTGGAGCTATCTACAGGGGGGCTGTGTGTGGAGCTATCTACAGGGGGCTGTGTGTGGAGCTATCTACAGGGGGGCTGTGTGTGGAGCTATCTACAGGGGGGCTGTGTGTTGAGCTATCTACAGGGGGGCTGTGTGTGGAGCTATCTACAGGGGAGCTGTGTGTGGAGCTATCTACAGGGGGGCTGTGTGTGGAGCGATCTACAAGGGGGCTCTGGTGGATGATTTTTCCATTGACCGGTAGCAGAGTTACACAACTGGAAAAAAAATCCACATAGTGTAACTCTGCTACCAGTCAATTGAAAAGTCATCCGCCACAGGGTCTCCCTCTTGACTTTCATTGTTCTCAGCCTTTTGGTTTATCCTGTAGCTGCTGACGCCGTGATGAGCAAATGTTATACCCAAGATAGGAAAAGTAACACAAAGACGATACAACCTGAAATATAATATCTCTGATATCCAAACAGTGTAGAGATCCGCAGTGAGAATGTGCGTGCGTTATTTGAAGAAGGATCTGGCCGTGATTTGATGTGTTTATGCCCAATATTGGGCGTGGTTAGGGGGTGTGACTTAAAATGTCCCTCTTTTCTGAATTCAAAAGTTGGGAGGTATGTACACCCCTTCTGAATGATATTATTGTAATTGAGTAGGATTTTGAGCATACAGGGGGGGCATCAACTCTAAATACGCCCCAGGTTTCACCAACACTCTCTACCTGCCCCCCTCCTAACCTCTACCTCCTTCTATGCCCCTCTGCCCATAGAGCCTCTGCCACCATCTGTCCCCCCACCACAAATAAAGGTTCAAAATCCTCTTCATTGTCCCCTGCACCCCATGAGACCCCCCTGCCACTTTCTAATCCCCATCGTACCCCTACCACTTGCTGCCCGGCATGCTGCACTATTTTGGTCACAATTTTTTTCCTGCAGTAGAAGCTTCTTTCACACCATGGTATTTATATCAGTTTACTGTATGTGGCAGGAAAGCTCCTGTCGCCTATGATAAATGGATCCATACACCCAACAGAGGCTAAAAAAGCTTTCTTTGCTGCGTGGAATAGCTTTGAAGGCTGTGTCATGCATATAAATGTTCTTTTTTTTCTCACATGGGTACCTATGGAGCACGGATAGCAGAGACATCCGTATTTTAAACCATTTAATGCATCTCCTGGGAGCTTTACCAGTACATATTAATGGAGATACTGTGGTGTGAAAGCCGCCTAACAGCGTACAATGCTGCCTAGGCGAAAGTGGGGGGCGGCATTTTGCACCAGGGACCGACTGGACCGGGGGAGGGGGCTTTTTTTACTTAGCAGATGTGCCACATGATGGGCACGTCTGTGAGAACACTCCTCCTCCTCCTCTCTGACGCTGTACGCAGCACGCGCGCCGCCAGAGAGGAGCAGGTCTGCAGGAGGAGCGCTCTCTCCTCAAGCAAGATGACTAGTGACTAGACGCATGAGGTGAGTGGTGGACTGCTGTGATTACAAACTAACTCCTCTCCCTCTCTCTCCCTTTCGTCTGAAGCAGTCGGAACAGAGAAGAGGGGGAGGGGAGAGTTCACAGCCTCAGCGTCTGCAGAGAGGAAGCTCCGTGTCTAGTCCTCCCCTGTGTCCCTCTTCTGTGTCTCCTGTATCCCCTTGCTTCCCTCTCCTGTATAACCCTCCTCCCTTGTGTCCCCCTCCTCCCCTGTGTCCCCCTGCTCCCCTGTGTCCCCCTCCTCTCCTGTGTCCCCTTGCTTCCCTCTACTCTGCCCCCCTCCTCTCGTGTGCTGTGTCCCCCTATTCTTCTAACAGACCAGCTACTTCTGCAGCCTGTTATATCTGCTGTCCTGGGATGGGACATGTTGTAAAGCCCCTTCTGCTTCAGGAGACTACATGAGAGATCCTACATAGAAGGTAAGTGTGTGTATGAGTGTGTAAATGTTTGTGTGTGGGTGTGTGTGTGTACAGGGGCGTAGCTAAAGGCTCATGGGCCCCGATGCAAAAATTCTTACTGGGCCCCCCCCCGTAAACTTCTCATGGCCGACGGTCTGCAGCTTTCAGCTGCATCGCTGGGTCTCCTAAGTGACCCAACAATGCAGCACTAGCAGCTGGGGGCGTCAAGAAGGCGGGATTCACACGACCGGGTACCGCCCGAGCCCGAGTGCCGGCCGGTAAAATCGGCCATTTTGCCCGGCCGGTTTGCATAAAGTTATGCATCCGTTCCGGGCCGGGCAGATCTGGACAGTGACATCAGCGGCAACTCCTGAAGGGGAATTCCCATGTGTTCAGGGATTCCGCTTCAGGAGTTTCCCCTGATGTCACTGCCCAGATATGGACAGAGACATCAAGCGCTCTGTCCAGGAGCGGAATCCCCGAAATTACGGGGATTCCGCTCCTTCAAGGAGCTAAAGTGGGGCTACTACATAGCAGAGCGGGGAGATACCTCCCCGCTCTGCTATAGTGGCATCGCTACAGTAGTAGCAGCCGAAGCAGCAGCAGCTGCTAGCGGCGCCATCGAAGGTGTCGCCGGGCCAGGGCGCTTTTAAAACAAGCAGGGGAAGGGAGCCAGCGCAGCGCTCCCTTCCACCTGCTGTACACCCCGGCCCTGCCACACAGTGTAGCGTACAGCCATTCGTCCGAATGGCATCAACTCCTCCTCCTCACATGCACTCTGCGCTGTGAGGAGGAGGAGACAGAGCGCAAGCCACGGAAAACCCGGCCATCACTCGGGACATATTCCGGTGATGGCCGGGTATTACCCGGCTCCATAGACTTCTATGGGAGCCGGGCGGCCGGGTACCCGGGCGAAAATAGAGCATGTCCTATTTTTTGACGGCCGGTTTTCCCGGCCGTCAAAAAATCGGTCGTGTGAATAGCCCCATTAAGGGTCTATTATTCCTAATGCAGCCGGGTGCCGGCCGATTTATGAACGGCCGGCACCCGGCCGGGAAAACCTGTCATGTGAATGAGGCCTAAGGCTGGGTTCACACACCCTATTTACGGACGTAATTCGGGCGTTTCAGCATTGAATTACGTCCGAAAATGCGTCTCAAAAGCGTTGGCAAACATCTGCCTATTCATTTGAATGGGTCTTACGATGTTCTGTGCCAACGGTCATTTTTTTTTACGCCCCGCTGTCAAAGGGCGGTGCATAAAAAAGACGCCCGCGTCAAAGAAGTGCCTGTCACTTCTTCAGACGTAAATGGAGCCGTTTTCCATGGACTCCATAGAAAAACAGCTCCAATTACGTCCGTAATGGACGCAGCGAAAGACGCCTGCACATGCCATTACGGCTGAAATTACGGTGCTGTTTTCTCCTGAAAACAGCACCGTAATTTCAGCCGTAACAGACGCTGCCGTGTGAACATACCCTCAGGGCTTAAAATGTCAGGCGAAATAGCCCCAATACATATGTGTCCGCCCAAAAAAAAGTGTGTATATGAGACAGCATAGCATATCTATAGCACTACGACACTATAAACTATGGATAGGATTAGATACAGTGGCTCAGCAGACAGTATCACACATGATAGGATTAGATACAGTGGCTCAGAAGGCAGTATCACACATGATAGGATTAGATACAGTGGCCCAGCAGACAGTATCACACATGATAGGATTAGATACAGTGGCTCAGCAGACAGTACCACACATGATAGGATTAGATACAGTGGCTCAGAAGGCAGTATCACACATGATAGGATTAGATACAGTGGCTCAGCAGACAGTATCACAGATGATCGGATTAGATATAGGGCCCAGCAGACAGTATCACACAAGATACGATTAGATACAGGGCCCAGTAGACAGTATCACACATGATTGGATTAGATACACAGCTCAGCAGACAGTATCACACATGATTGGATTAGATACAGGGCCCAGCTCGCTGACATTGCAGCTCCAGCGCTGGACCCAGGATAGGTAAGAATAATAATTTTGCTTCTTTATGTGTTACGGATTATTTTTGTGTGTTTGTGTTTTTTTTACAGGTTCGGTTGTTGGACTTCGGATTCGAGGACTTCAATGACGGTGTTTTTTTTATTCTCAATAAAATGGTTAATGAGGGTTGTGTTTTTTTATTTCAATAAAATATTTTTTCTATGTGCTTGTATCTTTTTAAACTTTATTATCACCGCCTTAGTAATGGCCGCCGGCTGATTGACAACCTCCATTACTAAGGCGGGGCTTAATGTTAGCCGGTGCAGAGGCTACACTAACCCCCATTATTACCCCGGTACCCACCGCCACCAGTAGTACTGGGAAGAGCCGGGTACGAACCAGTACCCGACCATCTGTAGTGACGGGCAGGCACCGGGGTGGCCGCAGGCTGGTAGTATTAGGCTGGGGAAGGCCAAAAACAGTGGCCCTTCCCACCCTTGTAATGCTGCCTGCTGCTGCTGTGTTGCATCTGGCTGGTTATGAAAATTGGGGGGGACCCCACATCGTTCTTTCCAATTATTTTGTATTTTGTATTTTTTTAAATGATGTGGGGTCCCCCCCATTTTTCATAACCAGCCAGATACAATATAGCAGCAGCAGCCTAGCATCACCAGGGTGGGAAGGGCCACTGTTTTTGGCCTTTCCCCTCCTGATAATACCAGCCTGCGGCCACCCCAGTGGCCGACCATCACTACAGATGGTCAGGTACTGGATCGTACCCGACTCTTCCCAGCACCCCTGGTGGCGGTGGGTACCGGGGTAATAAAGGAGGTTAGTGTTCGCCTCTGCACCGGCTAACACTAAGCCCCGCCTTAGCAATGGACGTCGTCAATCAGCCGGCGACCATTACTAAGGCGGTAGTAATATAGTTAAAAAAAAACCACAGAGACATAGAAAAAATATTTTAATTGAAATAAAAAAAAAACCCACACAACCCTCATTAACCATTTTATTGATAATAAAAAAAAAGTCGTCATCGAAGTAGTCCTGGAATCCGCCGTAGTCCAACGACCGAACCTGTAAGAAAACACACAAAAAATGATTAGTAACACATGTGTTAGGCTTAGATACAGGGCCCATGTGTGATACTGTCTGTGGGACCCTGTATCTAAGCCTACCACAACGTAGGCTTAGATACAGGGTCCAGCAGACAGTAATTTTATACAGTATAAGATTACTGTGTGCTGGGGCCCTGTGTCTAAACCTACAGTGTGGTAGGCTTAGATACAGGGCCCAGCAGACAGGATCATGCATGGGCCATGTATCTAAGCCTACCATGTGATTGGCTTAGATACAGGGCCCAGCAGACAGGATCAAACAATCTGTGATCCTGTCTCATGGGCCCCCCAAGCCTGATACATCGTAGGCTTAGGGGTTGTGCAGTCCCTAAACATTGATGGCCTATCCACAGGATAGCTGATGGTTCCGGATCGCAGCGGAGGTCCTGACGTCAAGCGCTGTGCGCAGCGCATGACGTCACAGCGCTATGCGCCGCACACAGCATCGAGACGACAGAACTGCCGCCGCGGCCGAAGAGGAAGGTAATGTTAGCCCTGACTGGCGGGGTCTGACTCCCGGGACCCGCAAATCAGCTGTTTTGAAGGGGCCGCAGCACTCGTACGAGAGCTGCTTCCCCTTCATTTTACTACTTGCTCACACTGTGAATCGCCGACACGGATTCACAGTGTGACCGGAATGAAGTGACAGGAATGAAGGGGAGCAGCTCTCGTACGAGTGCTGCGCCCCTTCAAAACAGCTGATTGGCGGGTCCCGGGAGTCGGACCCCGCCAGTCAGGGCTAACCTTACCTTCCTCTTCGGCCGCGGCGGCAGTTCTGTCGTCTCGATGCTGTGTGCGGTGCATAGCGCTGTGACGTCATGCGCTGCGCACAGCGCTTGACGTCAGGACCTCCGCTGCGATCCGGAACCAGGAAGGTAAGTAAAGTATGTTACTATAGTAACAGGGGCCCGCGGCCCGAGTTACTATAGTAACTTTTTATTGATGTGGTGCGGGGGGCCGTGGGCCCCCCTGGCTTCGGGGCCCGGTCGCAATTGCGACCGCTGCGACCCCTATAGCTACGCCAGTGTGTGTGTAAATGTGTGTGTGTATCTGTGTGGATATATATATGATTCTCGTCTATATATGAGACTGTCTGCATTGGAGATCCTACATAGAAGGGAAGTGTGTGTATGAGTGTGTAAATGCGTGTTTTATATACAGAATATATATATATATATATATATATATATATATATATATATATATATATGTGTGTGTATATATATGTACATACAATCTGTGTATGTGGAAATATGATTCACGTGTACATATGATACTGTAAGGACATTCACACATTGTAGTTTTGCAGCAATAATTTAGAAACTGTTTTTGCTGTGCTTTTGAGTAAATAGTGGGAAAACTGATGTGTAGAGTATATAGTGTATATACTGGTATTGTGTGTGTAGACTGTGTAGCAGTATTGTGCGTAGTGTATGTTGCAAAATTATAGGCAGTGGCGTAGCTATAGGGGTCGCAGCGGTCGCAATTGCGACCGGCCCCAAAGACAGGGGGGCCCGCAGCCCCCCGCACCACATTAATAAAAAGTTACTATAGTAACTCGGGCCGCGGGCCCCTGTTTCTATAGTAACTGACAGTACTTACTGTAATGATAGGGGTAGGGAAACGGACAAGTGAGCCCTAATCTACCCGCCACTCTGTCCCTGCCTACTTGCAACGACCCGCCCTAGGCGACGGGGTACAACTGGGCGGCGGTCCCTACGCTCAGTAAGTGCACGAGACAAACAGACAAGGGTACACAAAGCTAAGGGAAATGGGGGAGTTGCCCACGGCAACACCGTGAGCAACAAGAGAGGTGAACGAGCCGAGTCAAACCAGGAGTGTACGAGGTACCAAACGCAGAGCAGGAGAGTAGTCAGTAAGCCAGGGTCAGTATGGAGCAGGATCAAATAGTCAGGAGCTGTAGCTGGGCCAGGAAACCACACGAGAAGAATCACAAGCAAGGAGGAACAGGAAAGGCAGGTATAAATAGACAGACGGCGGGAGCTAGCTGAGTCTGGCCAGGCTGCGATAGGCTCTCCCACTCCTAAGCCTGCCAGCCTGAGTGGTGGAAGCTGGAGTCAGTCTCAGAGACATAGACTCAGGTGCCGACTGATTACCTATGGGCGTTAACCCCGAAGCTGTGCCTGGCAGATCCTTTATACTTACCCTCCTGATTCCGGAATCGCAGTGGAGGTCCTGACGTCACAACGCTATGCGCCGCGCACAACATTGTGATCCTGGATAGAGTCAAGACAGAGCTTCCGCCGCGGCTGAAGAGGAGGGTAAGATTAATATCCGTCTGCTGAAGCTGATTGGCTGGGAGTCGGACCCCACCAATCAGCTGTTTTGAAGGGGCCGCAGCACTCGTACGAGTGCTGCTTCCCCTTCATTCCGGTCACTGGTTTACACTGTGAATCCGTGTCGGCTATTCACAGTGTGAGCGAGTCTGGGAAATGAAGGGGAAGCAGCTCTCGTACGAGTGCTGCGGCCCCTTCAAAACAGCTGATTGGCCGGCTCCCAGGAGACGGACAAAGACACATCAGCTATTGATGGCCTATCCTGAGGATAGGCCATCAATGTTTAGGGACTGCACAACCCCTTTAAGCCTACGATGTAGCAGGCTTAGAGGGCCCATGAGACAGGATCACAGATTGTGTGATCCTGTCTGCTGGGCCCTGTATCTAAGCCAATCACATGGTAGGCTTAGATACATGGCCCATGTGTGATCCTGTCTGATGGGCCCTGTATTACTGTATAAGATTACTGTCTTCTGAACCCTGTATCTAAGTCTACCTTGTGGTAGGCTTAGATACAGGGTCCCACAGACAGTATCACACATGGGCTTTGTATCTAAGCCTAACACGTGTTACTAATCGTTTTTTGTGTGTTTTCTTACAGGTTTGGTCGTTGGACGACGTCGGATTCCAGGACTACTTCGATGACGGCTTTTTTTATTATCAATAAAATGGTTAATGAGGGTTGTGTGGTTTATTTTTATTTCAATAAAATATTTTTTCTATGTCTTTGTGTTTTTTTTTTAACTATATTACTACCGCCTTAGTAATGGCCGCCGGCTGATTGACAGAATCCATTGCCAAGGCGGGGCTTAGTGTTAGCCGGTGCAGAGGCTAACACTAACCCCCTTTATTACCCCGGTACCCACCGCCACCAGGGGTGCTGGGAAGAGCCGGGCATGATCCAGTACTTCACCATCTGTAGTGATGGTCGGGCAATGGGATGGCCGCAGGCTGGTATTATCAGGCTGGGAAAGGCCAGATACAGTGGCCCTGCCCACCCTGGTAATGATGCCTGCTGCTGCTTTATTGTATCTGGCTGGTTATGAAAAATGGGGGGGACCCCACGTCATTTAAAAAAATAAATAAATAAATAATTGGAAAAAACGATGTGGGGTCCCCCCCAATTTTCATAACAAGCCAGATACTACACAGCAGCAGCAGGCAGCATTACCAGGGTGGGAAAAGTCACTGTTTTTGGCCTTCCCCAGCCTAATGATACCAGCCTGTGGCCGCCCCAGTGCCTAGCCTTTACTACAGATGGTCGGGTACTGGTTCGTACCCGGCTCTTCCCAGTACCCCTGGGGGCGGTGGGTATCGGGGTAATAATGGGGGTTAGTGTTGGCCTTTGCACCGGCTAACATTAAGCCCCGCCTTAGTAATGGAGGTTTTCAATCAGCCGGCGGCCATTACTAAGGCGGTAATAATAAAGTTTAAAAAAAGTACGCGCACATAGAAAAAATATTTTATTTAAATAAAAAAACACAAGCCCTATTAACCATTTTATTGAGAATAAAAAAACGCTGTCATTGAATTAGTCCTCGTATCCGAAGTCCAACAAACGAACCTGTAAAAAAACACAAACACACAAAAATAATTAGTAGCACATAAAAAAGCAAAACAATTATTAATCTTACCTTTCCTGGGTCCAGCGCTGGAGCCGCAATGTCAGCGAGCTGAGTCCTGTATCTAATCCTATCATGTGTGATACTGTCTGCTGAGCTACTGTATCTAATCCCATCATGTGTGATACTGTCTGCTGGGCCCGATCTCTAATCCTATCATGTGTGATACTGTCTGCTGAGCCACTGTATCTAATCCTATCATGTGTGTGATACTGTCTGCTGAGCCACTGTATGTAATCCTATAATGTGTGATACTGTCTGCTGAGCTACTGTATCTAATCCTATCATGTGTGATACTGTCTGCTGAGCCAATGTATCTAATCCTATCATGTTTGATACTGTCTGCTGAGCCACTGTATCTAATCCCATCATGTGTGATACTGTCTGCTGGGCCACTGTATCTAATCCTATAATGTGTGATACTGTCTGCTGAGCCAATGTATCTAATCCTATCAATAGTTTATAGGGTCGTAGTGCTATAGATATGCTATGCTGTCTCCTATACACACATTTATTTATTTTTTGGGGGGGGGACACATATGTATTGGGGCTATTTCCCCTGACATTTTAAGTCGTTAGTGACGCCCCTGCCTGCTAGTGCTGCATTGTTGGGTCACTTAGGAGACCCAGCGATGCAGCTGAAAGCTGCGGACTGTCGACCATGAGAAGTTTGCGGGGGGGGGGGGGGGCGCCTTTTTATAGTTCGCCTCAGGCAGCAGAGGGGCTAGGTTCACCCCTGGGTATGTACACCCCTTCTGAATGATATTATTGTAATTGAGTAGGATTTTGAGCATACAGAAGAGGCTGGACGCAGCCGCAGGGTTAAGGGAAGCCGACATGACCGTCCTGGTAGGGAAAGGGTTAATGAGGTGAGGGAAAGTTGAAGGAGCTGAAGGAGGGACGGGGAGGAGTTAAGGGGGACGGGGGGGCCGTTACTGCGCTTCCCGCTGTTTCTCGGCATTGAGCCGGAAGCAGCGGGAGGAGTAACATACAATAAGCAAGCTCCCCGTTGCCCGTGCTTTTAATGATGGCAGAAGCCCTGATGTTAGAGCGGCTGCGTGCCGCTGCTGTGCACCACGGTCCCGGATGGCTAGAGGAGACCGTGGCTGCCATAACGAGGATCCCGGACGCCGTTTCGCCACGTCGGGCACGGCGTTCGGGGTCTGTTGAAAAGGACAGGCTCCCCTCCCCCGGCCCCCTTACGAGCATGGCTATGGCGGCGGGGGGGGAGTCGGCAACAACCGCTCCTGCGCTGAGCAGGCAGAGAGCGGTGCCAGGGGAGACGGCGACGCAGGCTGGGTCGACCCGTCCCTCTCGGCGGTCCCGACCTCCAGAGCGCCTCAGTCCGGAGGTAGTCCCGCGGACACGGCGTCGCAGAGGGAGCCCGATCCCGGACGCTGCAGGCCAGGCAGCTGGGAGGACCGCCCCTTCCCAGGCCCTGCGTCCTGGCAGGAATCCCAGGCCGCGACGGGGTCCGGCGGTAAGCAGGGAGTCGCAGGCTGGGCTCCCTGTCACCCCTCCCCCATCAGATGGAAGATTTGGAGGACAAGGTACGGCCGCCCCGCATGGTGATGTTCCGGCCAGGGGGCAGGCTTCGTCAGGATCGTCTAGACGGACGCCTAGAGCTGCAGCGACGTCGAGGCAACAGGTCCGGTCGGAAGTCTGGGTCCCGGCGGTCGGGCGGCAGGTTGCCGGCCCATCGGTCAGCGCGTCCTCATCCCCGTTCCGAAGATGTCGTTGGGAGGGACAGTCGTCGGCGAGAGAAGAACTGGAGGAAGGTGAACTGGACGTGTATCGTCGAGGTCAGGATGGTCCGGCTGACGGGAACACAGCGCCTGTGCAGCCCGGTGAGTGTATAACTCCATCATTGTCTTATCCAGCGATTTTTATGTCGGGTGTCGGCGGGGGGGCTGCTAGCATTGCATCGGGGGCCGGTAGTGGCGCGGGCGGACGCGACGGGTTTGGCAGATTTAGTGGGTTGCTTACGGGAGCTGGTGGGGCGCCTGGATAGGGCCGCGGCGCCGGTAGTAACGGAAGTGTCTCCTGCGATAGTTTGGGAAGGCCCCAGGGACGTGGGATCGTTACAGGCGCGTCCTGCGGCGGCGGTTAGAGAGGCGGTCGCGGTGTCGGTACAGACCGAGGCACAGAAGGACGGCGATCGAGTGCGTATGGACGATCGTGCTCGGGGGGAGGTGTATGTTTGTTTTGCGGGTCCGTTGGGGGCGCATTTAAAGCAGGAGGTGCGTGATCGGATCTGGAAAGACGAATACGTTGAAATTTTTTCTCTCTTGCCACTGGCTAAATTTAATTTGGATAAGAGCAAGCGGGATGAGAGTAAAAAGGACGAGGAGGAACGGCGGCGGTATAGGCTGATCCCGCAGACGTTCGTTAATTGGTCGCAGGCGTTCGCCATATTGGCTAGTGTGATAGGGGAAAAGGCGCCGGAAAATTGTTCGGCGCTGTTTTGTTATTTTGATGCCATTGGGGAGGCTCATAGGGCGTATGGGGGTCAGGCGTGGCTGCGATATGATGAGCAATTCCGTCAGCGGAAGGCGGTTCGGCCGGCGATTCGGTGGGACCAGAAGGATATTGCTCTCTGGTTACGGGTTACGGCTCCGGTTAGGCAGCCCTTTCCCGGGAGCGGTGGCCAGGGAGGCCAGTCTAGTCAGAGTGGACAAAGCGGCGGGGGAAAGGCGGGGTTTTGCTGGCAATTTAATGAAGGTCAGTGCAAGTTCGGGGCCACGTGCAAGTTCAAGCACGTGTGCTCCGAGTGTAATGGTGCATCACACGGGGCGGCAAAATGCATGCGGAAAAAGAGGTCAGGGAACCAGCACGGGGCTGGTCAAGGGGGTGTCGCCGGTGAGGGTGGAAAGGATGGCCCCTTATCTAAATGAGTATCCGGATAGGGCGGCAGCTAAGTTGCTTTATGAAGGGTTTCGTGTTGGGTTTGTTATTCCTCCACCTCCTTATGAGGTTCCGGTTACGCGGAGGAATTTAAAATCGGCTTACTTGCATGCGGAAGTCGTGTCGGAAAAGTTGTTAAAAAAAGTTTCGTTGGGTCGCATGTCGGGGCCATTTGTTGAGTCGCCGGTAAAAGATTTAGTTGTGTCCCCTTTGGGTATTGTCCCAAAACGCGAGCCCGGAAAGTTTCGTTTGATTCAACATTTATCGTATCCCAAAGGTTCGTCGGTAAACGACGGGATTGATCACGAGTTGTGTTCCGTAGTTTATACCTCATTCGATAAGGCGGTGGGGTTAGTGCGGGCTGCGGGTCCTGGGGCGCTGCTAGCAAAAACTGACATCGAGGCGGCGTTCAGGTTGTTGCCGGTTCATCCAGAAAGCCAACGGCTGTTGGGTTGTTTTTGGAATGGGGCTTTTTACGTGGATCGGTGCCTTCCGATGGGGTGTTCCCTTTCTTGTGCATACTTCGAGGCGTTTAGTAGCTTCGTGGAGTGGGTAACGAGGGTAGCATCCGGGGTCGACTCGTTGATCCATTACTTAGATGATTTTTTGTGCGTTGGCCCGGGGGGTTCGCCGGTTTGCGGTAATTTGCTTCATGCTCTACAGAAGGTGGCGAGGGATTTTGGGATTCCTTTGACGCCGGAAAAAACGGAGGGCCCGGTAGCGACGATTTGTTTTTTGGGAATCGAAATAGACTCGGTGGCAATGGAGTGTCGTCTCCCGGCGGATAAGTTGGGTGCTTTGAGGCTGGAGGTTCGACGGGCTTGTAGAAGGAAGAAAATGTCGCTGAGGGAGCTTCAGTCGCTGCTGGGGAAGTTGAATTTCGCCTGCCGGATTATGCCGATGGGAAGGGTGTTTGGTAGAAGGTTGGCGGCGGCAACGGCGGGAGTGCGTGCGCCGCATCATTTTGTGCGGCTCAAGGAGGAGCACCGAGCTGATCTTCAGGTTTGGGATGACTTCTTGGGCCAGTACAATGGTCGCTCGCTATGGATGGCCCCAGCGCAGGATACGAGTGATTTGAATATTTTCACGGATGCGGCTGGGGCGGGTGGCTTTGGAGCTTACGGGGGAGGTCCGTGGTGCGCAGGTCAATGGCCGGCTAGCTGGGTGTCCAGTGGACTCACGCGGAATCTGGCCCTGCTCGAGCTGTTTCCCATCGTGGTGGCGGCTACCATTTGGGGGGACAGGCTCAGGGATAAGAAGGTCCGTTTTTACTGCGACAACATGGGGGTGGTGCTTGCCATTAATAACATCACGGCGTCCTCTCCTCCGGTAGTTCAATTGTTGCGACATTTAGTGTTGGTGTGTTTGTCGTTGAACGCGTGGGTGGTGGCGGTGCATGTCCCGGGTGTACGGAATTGTATTGCTGATGCTCTTTCTCGCTCGCAGTGGGACCGGTTTCGGCAATTGGCCCCGGGAGCGGAACGTCTCGGTTTGGCTTGTCCAGAGCATCTTTGGGATCTGGTATCAGTCCCGTAGAGCAGCTGTTACAAAGGTCGTTGGCGCGCACAACGTGGAGTGCTTATGCTGCTTGTTGGAGGCAGTGGGAGGAGTGGGTAAGAGAGTTGGGTGACGTCAATACGGATAGAGACAGGTTGGTGGCACTTTTGTATTGGTTAGGGGATGCCTGGGAGGCGGGGTTTTCAATAGCGAAGGTGAACCGGTTCATATCTGCGGTGGCGTTTGGGCTTAAGTTGCGGGGCTTGCGGGATGTATCGAAGGAATTTCTGGTATCGCAGGCTTTGAAGGGGTTGCGCAGAGGTAGGGTGGAGGCGGATAGTAGAAGGCCGGTGTCGTTTGCTTTGCTTGGCTCGTTGGGCGGTTCATTAGCATCGGTATGTCGTTCTTCAGATGAAATGGATCTGTTTCGGTTGGCTTTTTCGTTAGCGTTCTTCGGAGCATTTAGAATAGGTGAGTTGGTGTCGCCAAGTACTAAACAGGCAGGGGGGCTGAGATCTGGGGAGGTGAGCCTTTTTGCAGATCGGCTGGAGGTATGGTTGCGTAGATCTAAAACTGACCAAGTAGGGAAGGGAAAACTGATAGTTTTGTTCGCTCTCCCGGGGTCGGTCATGTGCCCAGTGGAGTGCATGCGGGGTTTTACGAGAAACAGGGGGTCTCCAGATTTGCCTTTGTTACGTCATATGGACGGGTCGTTTTTGTCCAGTTTTCAGTTTGGAGCTGTATTTAAAAAGTGTTTGACGGCGGTTGGGGTTGCGGCAGGCTCATATTCATCTCATTCCTTCCGGATTGGCGCAGCAACGGAAGCGGGGCGCTGGGGGTTGGATGATGAGGGGGTGAGGCGTATTGGTCGTTGGGAGTCTAAAAGGTTTAAGTCCTATGTCCGCCCCCATATGTTGTAATTTTGTTGTTTATGCTTGAAAATGTTATATGGTGGTGCCTAACTGTGTTTTCCGTTTCAGATTCGCCTCCTTGTCTGGTGTGGTTGATGGGTCATTCGTACGTGTACTGGGGGGCTTTGAGGGCGGACGTCCGCCCGGATGGTCGCCAGTTGCGCATTCCGCGACAGGATGCGGTTGTGCATTGGCTGGGTTTTAGAGGTATGTCGTGGAACAGGGTGTTGGCGGAATTCCAGACATATGTGCGGCTTGATAGGGTTCCGGAGGTTTTAGTGTTGCACGTGGGTGGGAATGACTTAGGAGTCCGCCCTTTTCGTGAGTTGGTGCGGGATATCAAACATGATATGTTGTGTTTGTGGGTATCTTATCCCAAGTTGGTGGTAGTGTGGTCGGACATAGTCCCAAGAAAGCATTGGCGGTTAGCTAGATCGGTGGAGAGAGTCAATAAGGCTCGCATAAAAGTTAACCGGGCGGTGTCCCGTTTTGTGGCAAAGAACGGGGGCATTTGCGTGAGGCATAGGGATTTGGAGTCAGGAGTGGGGAATTTCTGGAGAAGTGACGGGGTTCATCTGACCGAGGTTGGCATTGATCTTTGGAGCTTGGCGATAGCAGAAGGCATAGAAAGGGCGGTGGTGGTGTGGAGGAACTCACAGGCTTAAGGTGGTCAAGGCCTGTTTCGCGGTGGCGGGGGGAGTCCTTGAGGCCAGTCAGTACAAAATGGTGGGGGGGTCGCATCGGGGGTATGCGTCCCCCAAAAAAGGTACATGGTTGAAGACTTCATCGGGTGTTATCCCTTTGAAGTGGTCTTCTGGTAGAAGGTATATCACTTGAAGGCTTCATCGGGTGTTATCCCTTTGAAGTGGACTTCTAGTGGTCGGTATATCACTTGAGGGCTTCATCGGGTGTTATCCCCTTGAAGTGGACTTCTAGTGGTTGGAGCCATCTGCAGAGGTGAACGGTGCTTCCGAGCTGGTTTACGGCTGGAGGTAATTGGTGGTTTGCAGATGGCTAATTCGGTGTGTTCTTGAAAGGAACATCTGAAGGGGCTTCAAGGACTTCCTCTGCTCGGGTTAATGTTAACGTTTAATTGTTATTTATGATTCTGACCCATGTTGGGTCATGTGAATTATTAGGAGGAATTCTCTGGTGGATTCCTAACTAGTTATCCGAATGTTTCGGATTTAAATTGTTTTTATAAAACTGTGAAATTAATAAACGGCTGCTGTGGCCATTTCACATCCAACCTCGGTGTCATGTGTCGTTACTAAATGGGGGTGGGGGATAGTATGGTTTAAGGTTAACACACGACTCTACCTAGGCAGGTCAAGAAGAGGCTGGACGCAGCCGCAGGGTTAAGGGAAGCCGACATGACCGTCCTGGTAGGGAAAGGGTTAATGAGGTGAGGGAAAGTTGAAGGAGCTGAAGGAGGGACGGGGAGGAGTTAAGGGGGACGGGGGGGCCGTTACTGCGCTTCCCGCTGTTTCTCGGCATTGAGCCGGAAGCAGCGGGAGGAGTAACATACAATAAGCAAGCTCCCACCCTCCCACCCTTGGTTTGTTACTCCTTAGGTCTGATGTACGTCCGTCTATGAGCGTTGTGTTTTATT
This sequence comes from Rhinoderma darwinii, assembly GCF_050947455.1. Taxonomy (NCBI): domain Eukaryota; kingdom Metazoa; phylum Chordata; class Amphibia; order Anura; family Rhinodermatidae; genus Rhinoderma; species Rhinoderma darwinii. The sequence continues at coordinate 400,857,169 of NC_134687.1, forward strand.
TTGTGTGCTTATTTAACATGTTTTTCTTTTTTCCGGAGTAGGTTCTGTTGTCATGGCAGCTGGCGGGGGGAGTCCTTGAGGCCAGTCAGTACAAAATGGTGGGGGGGTCGCATCGGGGGTATGCGTCCCCCAAAAAAGGTACATGGTTGAAGACTTCATCGGGTGTTATCCCTTTGAAGTGGTCTTCTGGTAGAAGGTATATCACTTGAAGGCTTCATCGGGTGTTATCCCTTTGAAGTGGACTTCTAGTGGTCGGTATATCACTTGAGGGCTTCATCGGGTGTTATCCCCTTGAAGTGGACTTCTAGTGGTTGGAGCCATCTGCAGAGGTGAACGGTGCTTCCGAGCTGGTTTACGGCTGGAGGTAATTGGTGGTTTGCAGATGGCTAATTCGGTGTGTTCTTGAAAGGAACATCTGAAGGGGCTTCAAGGACTTCCTCTGCTCGGGTTAATGTTAACGTTTAATTGTTATTTATGATTCTGACCCATGTTGGGTCATGTGAATTATTAGGAGGAATTCTCTGGTGGATTCCTAACTAGTTATCCGAATGTTTCGGATTTAAATTGTTTTTATAAAACTGTGAAATTAATAAACGGCTGCTGTGGCCATTTCACATCCAACCTCGGTGTCATGTGTCGTTACTAAATGGGGGTGGGGGATAGTATGGTTTAAGGTTAACACACGACTCTACCTAGGCAGGTCAAGGGGTGGGCATCAACTCTAAATACGCCCCAGGTTTCACCAACACTCTCTACCTGCCCCCCTCCTAACCTCTACCTCCTTCTATGCCCCTCTGCCCCTCCTCCCACAGAGCCTCTGCCACCATCTGTCCCCCCACCACAAATAAAGGTTCAAAATCCTCTTCATTGTCCCCTGCACCCCATGAGACCCCCCTGCCACTTTCTAATCCCCATCGTACCCCTACCACTTGCTGCCCGGCATGCTGCACTATTTTGGTCACAATTTTTTTTCCTGCAGTAGAAGCTTCTTTCACACCATGGTATTTACATCAGTTTACTGTATGTGGCAGGAAAGCTCCTGTCGCCTATGATAAATGGATCCATAGACCCCCCCATACACCCAACAGAGGCTAAAAAAGCTTTCTTTGCTGCGTGGAATAGCTTTGAAGGCTGTGCCATGCATATAAATGTTCTTTTTTTTTTCTCACAGGAGTACGGATAGCAGAGACATCAGTATTTTAAACCATTTAATGCATCTCCTGGGAGCTTTACCAGTACATATTAATGGAAATACTGTGGTGTGAAAGCCGCCTAACAGCGTACAATGCAGATGTGAACACAGCCCAATGCTGACAATAATAATAAGGCTTCATTATTACATCTACCACTAATGTGGCTACAGCTAACGGTTTGCTGACTTCGCCTACTTGTGCTGGCTTCACCCACAACATGGGGCCACATTTAGATTGTTTTCCAGGGCCACTTTATGCTCCCAATCCGCCCCTGGTCGCAACTGCGACATGTACAGTCCCTGTAGGGTTTATTATTATTTGCATGCAGGGTTATGCTCAAAGGTCGTATTTTTTCTAGACGTTTATCTTTATCCACTGCTGGCGTTACGGTCCCTTCAGACTTTGTACGCATTACATCTTCCATTAAGACTGATTTATGCGTCTGGCGTACCTTTTTGGACGATTATATTTTCAAATCATGATTTGGAGGTGTTCACTGATGTGGCTGGGTCAGTTGGATTCGGTGCATTGTTCAACACGGCTTGGTGTGCTGCCCCCTGACCTGATTCATAGCTCTCTAGGGGTTGGTGTGCCAGCCTGACCCTACTTGAGCTTTTTCCTATAGTTGTTGCTGTAGATCTTTGGAGTAATGCCATGTCAAATCGTTCAGTAGTTTTTTGGTCTAATAATTTAAGTGTAGCATACACTATTAATCAACTTACTTCCTCCTCAGAGCCGGTGGTGTGCTGCTTCGTCATCTGGTGTTGCGTTGCATTGAAACGTAACATTCAGTTCCGGGCTCGCCACATTCCTGGGGTGGCGAATAGCATTGCTGATTGTCTCTCTCGATTTAATTGGCAAGTTTTTCATTCCCTCTTGCCGCAGGCAGATCTCGAAGGGACCTTCTGCCCGGATTCAATGTGGAGGATGCTGGATCCCAGTTGGTCCCATAGGTGAGATCTTTCCTGGCGCCGTCTACCTGGGCTGCCTATGGTAATGTGTGGGCTGAGCGGATGGATTAGCTGGGGATAGACTTGTTGGTTGTGCGGAGGACGTTCATTTGAGTGAGACTTTAGAATACTCGTTGCGCTTGTATACTCGCGGTGTCTCCGGCCTAGTCGCACAACAGTGTCTTGCGGGTCTGTCCTTTTTCTCCAAATTGGGTTGGTCGGATGTCACTAAGTCATTTTTGATTCAACAGGTTTCAAAAGGTTGGAAAAAATCTTCGGTACGGCGCGAGTCTCGTCGTCCGGTTTCCTTTTCTATGTTGCAGAAGTTAGTTTCATCCCACCCTGGCTCTTACCCTTTTAAGGTATCTTTATTCACGGCGGCCTTCGTTTTGGCATTTTCAGTGCCCCTTCGTATTTATGAGTTGGATCCCATGGATGTAGTTATTTCCTCTGTGGGCTTTAGCCTTCGGCAATCTAAAATGGAAGTTTTTGGTCACGGTTGCTGGGTGGTATTACGTCCTGTCCTAGGTGCTACATGCTCGGTTTCATCCTATTTGCACCTGCGTTGCCTCGGCATTCAATTTCTGTCCCATGTCAACGGCAAACCGCTAACGTGTTTTCAGTTCTCTTCAGTTTTTAAGAGTTTTAGCGCATTCTATTTTCCCTCCCATGGGTTCGGCACTCACTCATTTCGGATCAGAGCTGCGATGATGGTTAGTGAATTGGGCCTTTCAGACGCCGAGGTTCGTCGTATTGGTCGATAGCATTCTGATTATTTTGCTGGTTATGTTCGGCCCGATTTGCTATTACATTGAGTTTTGTCTTTCAGGTTCTCATCCTTCTGTGTGAATCTTGGGGCATTCTTATGTCTTCTGGGCCGAGCGTAAAGCTGCTATCTGCCCAGGCGGTCTCTTATTGGGCTTCTTAGAGGCTGAAGTCTACTGGAGAGGGGACTACGGGGCCTGCGATGGCTGCTGCTTGCCCAAGGTGGTGGAAATCAGCAGGCATCGGCTGGCACCTATAGTTCTGGGGGTACACATTGGAGGCAATGAATTGTTCTCGGTCCGTCTGGGGGAGCTTTTCGCTCTAATTCAATCGGACCTGGAGAGATTTTCATCTTTCTTTTCAGAGATGGTATTGGTGTGGTCTGAAATCATTGCCCAGGTGGTTTGGCAAAGTGCAAGGGATGTCAATGCCATTGAGAGGGGCAGGAGGCTGTTAAACACTAGGGTTTCTAGACTTGTTTTGTCACGGGGTGGGGTGGTGGTTCGCCATAGACAACCGGAGGGGGACAATTGTTGCTCATTACTGCCCAATGGTGTCCATCTTACAGACATTGGTTTGGACATCTTTCTTTCTAGTCTACAGGACGGCATAGAGCAGGCCCTATAATTGTTGGCTGGGAGTTGGAGACACGTGTAGATGGGGATTACATGTTCTCCTTATGGCGGGTATAAAATTGCCGGATATTACCTACATGCCCTCAGTCTTAGGCCGGCGTGCATGTTTTTTGGTTTAATTGACCTCTGGTTTTATATATATATATATATATATATATATATATGTATATATATATATATATATATATATATATATATATATATATATAGTTATATTTTGAAGTTTTAGGTCAATTACAATAAATAGTATTTGGTTGACTTAATAATTTATAAGAAAAATAAAGCTGTGGCCGACCCCTGAGTCAACCCACTCTAAGAGGTAATTTGTTGTCTGGCGTATTTATTTTATTTTAAGGTTTTTTCTTAATTTAGGTTTCACTAGCCTACATTTATTTTACAGTACAATATCCACACAGTCACTGTCTGCTGTTAAAAACATGATACTAAAGGGCCAATAATTCGGGAACGAGCATTTTTTTCGAACGTTCGTTTAGCTGAATACTGGCGACAATGATGCAAACTGATGGGGATTGTATTAACGTTTGTTTATCCCCATAAAGTACATCATCGGCCCATGTAAAAGGGACTTTTAACCCCTTCCCGCACCTTGGCGTAACTGTACGTCCAGATAAGCAGTAACTTCGCGCACCTGGGCGTACAGTTACGTCTGCGCTTTAAAAGTTAACCGCCGCGCGGCGCTACACCGCAGCGGCGGTTAACTGTGCAGGGTGTCAGCCCTGCTCTCCCCGTTGCTGATCAGCGGCCTGTCGCCGCTGAAATCGGCAATTAACCCCTTCGATGCGGTGGTCGATTGCGATCACCACATCGAAGAGGTTTACAGCGGATCGGCAGCCCCCCACATGTATTTGCGGGGGCTGGCGATCCTTATCATGGCAACCAGAGGCCAGACAATGACCTCCGGGTTGCCATGTACGGAAGCCTCGGAGGATCAGCCTCCGGCCGTTCCTCCTCTGCTTCCTGTCAGTGTGACAGTTACGTCACAATGACAGTTAGAACACATTACACTACGTGTGTAGTGTAATGTGTTCCAGCAGCGATCAGAGCTGCCAGTCTAAGTGTCCCCTAGTGGGACAAGTAAAAAAAGTTAAAAAAAGATAATAAAATTTTTTTGAAAAAGTGTAAAAATAAAAGTTATAAGTGACATAAACAAAGAATGCTTTTTTTCCTATAATAAGACTTTTATTATAGGAAAAAAATTAACACGTTAAAAAAAGTACACATATTTGGTATCGCCGCGTTCGTAACGACCCCAACTATAAAACTGTAATATTATTTTTCCCACACGGTGAACACCGCGAAAAAAATAAACGAAAAACAGTGCCCGAATCACAATTTTTTTGGTTACCAACCCTCCCAAAATATACAATAAAAAGTGATCAAAAAGTCGCATGTACGCCAAAATGGTACCAATACAAACTAAATCCCGTTCCGCAAAAAACAAGCCCTTACACCGCTTTTTTGACTGAAAAATAAAAACGTTATGGCTTTGATTTTATTGCAGAAACGCTGCAAAACATAAAAAAAATATATACATCTGGTATCGCCGTAATCGTATCGACCCGCAGAATAAAGTATAATGGTCATTTATAGCCCAGGGTGAAGGCCATAAAAAAAACAAATAAAAAACATTGTCAGAATTGATGGTTTTTGGTCACCTTGCTTGCCAAATAATGGAATAAAATGTGATCAAAAAAATTTCTGGTACCCCAAAATGGTACCAATGAAAACTACAGATTGTCCCGCAAAGAATAAACCCTCACACGGCTCCGGTGGAGAAAAAATAAAACAGTTCTGGCTCTCAGAATATGGCGATGCAAAATGTGCAGAGTGTTCCAAAAGCAGATAAGATCGGGCACCATTTATAAGTGCGACACTGGCCACATATCTGCGGATTATTATTTATTTACTGCATTATTATACCCTCTTATTATACCCTGATGTACCCCGCACAGATAACATATACCCTGATGTACTCCGCACAGATAACATGTACCCTGATGTACCCCGCACAGATTACATATGCCCCCACATTATAAACTGAAACACCAGTAAAACCCCAAACAGAACAACTACCAAGCAAACTCTGTGCCCCAAAAGCCAAATGGCGTCCCTCCCTTCTGAGCCCTGCAGCGTGCCTAAACACCAATTTACGTCCACAGATATGGCATCGCCATACCCGGGAGAACCCGGTTAATATTTTGAGTTATTTGTCTTCAGTGGCACAAACTGGGCATAACATATAGTGCACTAAAATGGCAAATGAGTGGAAAATTGTAATTTTCACTCCGCACCATGCGCTGCGCATTAACCCCTGCGCACACCATGACATAGCATGTCGTAGTGTGGGGGGTGATGTATGGAGCGTCTCACGTAAAAAATAAAGAATTTAGAATGGCAAAATCGCTGTTTTTTTGGTCACCTTGGCTCTACCTAAAAATGTAATAAAAAGTGCTCAAAAAGTTGTATGTACCAAAAAGTTGCACCAATAAAAACGACCGCTCGTCCCTCAATAAATAAGCCCTCATACCGCTCTATTGACTGAAAAATAAAAAAGTTGTGGCTCTTGGAACGCGGGGAGAAAAAAACTAAGAAGGAAAAGAAAAAAATGGATCACTCCAGAAAGGGTTAATTACTTTCTAATGAAAAACCATTTATGACCACACGTGGGGTATTGCCGTACTCGGGAGAAATTGCTTTACAAATGTTGGGGTGCTTTTACCCCCTTTATCCTTTGTGAAATTGAAAAAAATGCAAAATTTTAGTGGAAGAAATGTCGATATTCATTTTCACTGCCTAATTCTAATAAATCCTGCAAAAGACTTGTGGGGTCTAAATGCCCACTATATCCCTAGATAGATTCTTTAAGTGGTGTAATTTGCACTTTTGGGGGGTTTCCCCTGTTTTGGCCTCTCAGGGGCTTTGCAAATGCGACATGGCACCCAAAAACCATTTCAGCTAAATTTGAGCTCCAAAAGCCAAATAGCGCTCCTTCCCTTCTAAGCCTTGCTGTGGGTCCAAACAGCTGTTTATTACTACATATGGCATATTTCCGTAATCGGGAGAAATTGTTTTACAAATGTTGGGGTGCTTTTTCTCCTTTTTTCCTTGTAAAAATTAAAAATGGCTACCTTTTTTCAGAAAAAAAGTCGATTTTTACCTTTACAGAATAATTCCAATGAATTCAGCAAAACAACCGTGGGGTCAAAATGCTAACTTTACCCCTAGAAAAATTCCTTGAGGGGTGTAGTTTCCAAAATGGGGTCACTTTCCGGGGGTTTCCACTATTTTGTTCCCTCCAGTGCATTTCAAACGCGACATGGCAGTTTATTACCACATATGGGGTATTGCTATAATCAGGAGAAATTGCTTTACATATGTTGGGGTGTTTTTTCTCTTTTATACCTTTAAAAAATTAAAAATTTATAAGTTTTTTCAGAAAAAAGTAGATTTTCATCTTCACAAACTAATTCAAATAAATTTAGCAAAAAAGCTGTGGGTTCAAAATGCTAACTATACCCCTAGATAAATTCCCTGAGGGGTGTAGTGTCCAAAATGAGGTCACTTTTGGGGGTCTTTATTGTTTTGGCCCCACAAGACCTCTTCAAACCTGACATGGTACCTAAAATATATGCTAAAAAAAGAAGGCCCCAAAATCCACTAGGTGCTCCTTTGCTTCTGAGGCCGGTGTTTCAGTCCATGACCGAACTAGGGCCACATGTGGGGTATTTCTAAAAACTGCAGAATCTGGGCAATAAATAATAAGTTACATTTCTCGGGTAAAACCTTCTGTGGTATAGAAAAAAATGTATTACAAATGAATTTTGTATAAAAAAAATGAAATTTGTAACTTTCACCTCTACTTTGCTTTAATTCCTGTGAAACGCCTAAAGGGTTAATACACTTTCTGAATGCTGTTTTGAATACTTTGAGGGTTGCAGTTTTCAAAATGGGGTGATTTATGGGGACTTTCTAATATATAAGACTCTCAAAGCCACTTCAGAACTGAATTTGTCCTTGTAAAAATCGCCTTTTGAAATGTTCTTGAAAATATGAGAAATCGCTGCTAAAGTTCTAAGCCTTGTAACGTCCTAGAAAAATAAAATAATGTTCAAAAAACGATGCCAAACTAAAGTAGACATGTGGGGGATGGTAACTAGTAACTATTTTGTGTGGTATTACTATCGGTTTTACAAGCAGATACATTTAAATTTAGAAAAATGCTAATTTTTTAAATTTTTCGCTAAATTTTGGTGTTTTTCACAATTAAATACTGAATCTATCGGGCAAATTTTGCCAGTAACATAAAGTCCAATGTGTCACGAGAAAACAATCTCAGAATCGCTTGGATAGGTAAAAGCATTCCGGAGTTATTACCACATAAAGTGACACATGTCAGATTTTAAAAATCGGCTTCGTCCTGAAGGCCAAAACAGGCTCAGTCCTGAAGGGGTTAATAAGCGCCAATTGTTTTGTTGTAATCGAAGAAAGGAACTGCAGCACTCAAGATAATCCAAAGAGGTGTATTTGATTTATTCACCAAGCATAAAAACACTTGCAACGTTTCAACCCATGAATGTGTCTTTTTCAAGCATGGTTACATAGATTCAGTGCACACTTCATATAGTACAAAATACGTGACATCTTTTCCTGTACATCATTTCATGTAAACAAAGTGCTTAATTCAATAAATACATCCATAATAACATTTATAAACATCTCCACGTGTTCCTTGTGAGAAAACCTTATTAAAAATGTGTGAATCAACGCTCAACATATCTGCACAATATACTACAAACTCATCTAAAACTCAACAACATAAGATTCCCATTGTGCATGCGCCTACATACCCCACTTTGCATATCAAGCGTCTCCTGTTTCCATAGAGAGCAAAGAACGGCTCCCTATTGACTGCGCATGCGCAGGTCCACACTATATTACGCCTGCATCTGTGGAATAGTATGACGGACAGGAACCTCCCTATGTTCTACCTTATCTCCAAAAAACCACCCATGTAATGTGTACATAGCAGAGCTGTGTGTGTAATGTGTATATTTCAGAACTGTGTGTGTAATGTACACATAGCAGAGCTGTGTGTGTAATGTGTACATTGTATCGTGTAATCGTTTTGTTGTGTCGTTAATTGGGAAATCTGCCCATGTAAACCCACCTTTAGGCTGGGTTCACACACACTATTTACGGACGTAATTCTGGCGTTTTAGCCCCGAATTACGTCCGAAAATGCGGCTCAAAAGTGTCCGCAAACATCTGCCCATTCATTTGAATGGGTCTTACGATGTTCTGTGCCGACGGTAATTTTTTTTACACGCCGCTGTCAAAAGGCGGCGCGTAAAAAAGACACCCACGTCCATGGAAAAACATCTCCAATTACGTCCATAATGGACGCAGCGAAAGACGCCTGCACATGCCATTACGGCTGAAATTTCGGTGCTGTTTTCTCCTGAAAACAGCACCGTAATTTCAGCCTTAACGGACGCTGCCGTGTGAACATACCCTTTGATTGCAGTATTTTTACAACTTTATCAGAGAAACAGACATTGTATACTGCTCTAAAACAGTTAACACACATCTTGTAATCTCATTGTTTTTCCTGGCTATAGTTCTGACTTCTGAACAATAAATAAACAGCCTGTGGTTCCAAATGGTTGGAACTGTGACAAGTAATTTTATTTGTACTCTAATGTCATCTGATATTAAATTATCATTCTTCTAAGCAGGGCTGGTTTAAAGGTTATGTACTTCTTTTAAATCGTTATTATTATTTTTTAAATACAAATAACATTGTGTATTAGTCTGATTGGTGCAACTTTCAAAATACTTTTTCTTAAAAATTATTTTAACTTTTTGAGACAGATGGTTTTGTATACTGTATACAGAGCAGCTGTGTCATGTGCTAAGACCTGAATCCATCAGGACTGATGGGTTCAGTGTGTCAGCAGAACCTGTGAGTCTCTGACACGCAGAATCCACCTGTAATCGATCACATCCAAGTTATGAACTTAGATGTGATGGATAACAGCTCGATCCTGCGTGTGTGTGTGTGTGTGTGTGTGTATATATATATATATATATATATATATATATATATATATATATATAGTTTATATATATATATATATATATATATATATATATAGTTATATAGTCCAAGAATAGGCAGCACTCCAAATAATAGTGAAAAAAATGCCTTTTTATTAGCCCTTGTGCAATAAAAAGGCAATTTTTTCACTATTATTTGGAGTGCTGCCTATTCTTGGACGACTATAAAAAATTTGGAGCTGTGGTCGAGCTTCTGGGGCGTGCACCCAACTACATCTTTGGACTGGTGCTGCTGGAAGCTGGACTTTATATATATATATATATATATATATATATATATATATATATATACAGTGTGTATATATATATATATATATATATATATATATATAAATTATTTCAAAGGTGTACATACAGTGGATATAGAAAGTCTACACATACCTGTTAAAATGCCAGGTTTTTGTCATGTCAACAAATCAGTACAAGATGAATGATTTCAGAACTTTTTCCACCTTTAATGTGACCTATAATCTGCACAATTCCATTGAAAAACAAACTGAAATCATTTAGAGGGGGAAAAAAGAAAAAGAACAAAACTACATTAATGTGGTTGCATAAATGTGAACACCCTCTTATAATTGGGGATGTGGTTGTGTTCAGAATTAGCCAATTACATTTAAACTCATGTTAAATAGTAGTCAGTACACGGCTGCCATTATTTAAAGTGATTCTGAGAAAACCCATATAAAGTTCAGCTGTTCTATTAGGATTTTCCTGACATTTTCTTTGTTGCATGTGACAGAAAAAGCCAAAGAGCTTATAACACATCAAAGGGATCTGACTTTTGAAAGGCATCAGTCAGGAGAAGGGTACCAAAGAATTTCCAAGGCATTAGATATGCCATGGAAAACAGTGAAGACGGTCATCAAGAAGTGGATTACATTCGGCACAACAGTGACATTACCAAGGACTGGACGTCCCTCAAAACTTTATGAAAAGACAAGACAAAATTGGTCTGACGCCTACAGCCACATTAAAAGGAGCTGCAGGACTTTCTGGCAGGTACTGGTTGTGTAGTGCATGTGACAATCTCTCGTATTCTTCATATGTCTGGGCTGTGGCGTAGGGTGGCAAGACGGATGCCTTTTCTAACAAAAAGAAACATCCAAGCCCAGCTATGTTTTGCAAAGACCTACATAAAGTCTGCCAAAAGCACGTGGGAAACCATGTTATGGTATGTTGAGACCAAGGTCGAACTTTTTGGCCATAATTCCAATAGGTATGTTTGGTGCAAAGCCAACACTGCATATCACCAAAAGAACACCATACCCACAGTGAAACATGGTGGAGGCAGCATTATGCTTTGGGGCTGTTTTTCTGCGGCTGGAACTGGGGTTTTAGTCAAGGTGGAGGGAAATATGAAGAGTTCCAAATACCAGTCAATATTGGCACAAAACCCGCAGGCCTCTGCTGAAAAGCTGAAGATGAATTTCACCTTTCAGCGCGACAACGACCCAAAGCATACCAACAAATCAACAATAGAATGGATTCACCAGAAGAAGATCAAAGTTTTGGAATGGCCCATCCAGTGCCCAGACCCGAATCCCATTGAAAATCTGTGGGGTGACCTGAAGAGGGCTGTACACAGGAGTCAGATCTGACAGATTTGGAGCACTTTTGCAAGGAAGAGTGGGCAACAATTGCCAAGTCAAGATGTGCCATCAACCCAAAAAGACTGAATGCAGTCATAAAGTCAAAGGGTAATTCAACAAATTATTAGTTTAAGGGTGTGCATATTCATGCAACCACATTATTTTTAGTCTTTTTATTTTTCCAAAAGATGTCAGATTATTTCTGACATTAAAGGTGGAAAAAGTTCTGAAACTATTCATCTTGGACTGCTTTTGTAACATGACAAAAACCTGGCATTTTAACAGGGGTGTGTAGACTTTTTATATCCACTGTAGCCTTTAAGGTTGGTGGAGACCCCTTATCCCACCCACCTGTGGAGCCCAGAACCTACCTGGTGCCTTACAGTAGCCACTTATAGGAGAGGTTACTGTGCAATTTGCAAAAAATCGGAGCTCTTTAGAATCTTAAGGGGCTTAGCTATTTGGGAGTATAGGCTGAAAAGGTATGTGCCTGGGATGTTGGTGCTAACAAACCACTGTACCTTAGCCAGGGTATATAGATACAGGCTAGGGCATTGAACTGAATATTTAGGGCATGTTCAGACGTGGCAGAATTTTTCCGCTGCAAATGTTACTGCAAATTCGCAACAAATCTGCAGCAGCAGTTTCATATTTGACAGGTAATTCAGACGTTGCAGATATCACAGCGGACTTGCCACAGATTTGTAATTCCGCTGCTTCTCTGCAACAGAATGTGAAAGCTGCGGGGTGAAAATTCTGCACGCAGACTAAATTCCGCACTGTTATTTTCCACAACGTCTGACCTAAGTTACCTAAAAATTTATAGAAACCAATTAAAAAAAAGGCTGCTTTAGATTTCCACTGCGGACTGTCTTCAGTGGAATTCAAAAGCAATACCGCCACGTCTGAATGTGCATGCAGCAGAAACAACCCCATTGACATGTAAGGAAGGGATTTTCAGTTGCAGAAAGTGTGTATATAGGTCTCTTTTTTCTGCCTTTTAAAATGCTTGTAAAATATGCATTTTTATTGGTGTTTTCTATTTTGTGACATTTTGTACAGGCGTTTTTCCTGCCATTTTTTAAGTTCTATAGCAAAGCCTATGGAGAAAAACACAGAAAAATTGCCATACCTTGTGCATGCCGGCTTTTGCTAAAAATCGGATCCCAAAGACGCTACAAAAAAAACCAAAAAAACTAAATGCTGTGTATGTAAGTTTTCTCACATTTCACTATATACTTTAAACTTACATTTGGCGGAGGTATGTTTAAGCCCAAAAAACGTGCAAAATATGCTGCAGAAAACGCCACCATAGACGTGTTTATAACGCTGTTTGAAACTAGTCTTAGGGCGGGTTCACACATAGCGGAATTTCACTTAAATTCCGCTGCGGACACTCCGCAGCGTTAATCCGCAGCGGAGCCGTTTCTCCATTGACTTTCACTTTAATTTAGCAGTGTTCGTTTACACGATGCGTACAATTCCGCTGCGGAGCATAGGCTGCGGAGCGGAATTTGGTGTCCGCAGCATGCTCTGTCTGTTGCGGAGCAGTGGCGGACTCATGGCGGAATTTCTCCATTGACTTCAATGGAGATTCAAAGTTCCGCAATGAAGTCCGCAGCTGTCATGCACATGTCATGTGTGCTGCGGATGCGTCTTGCTTTTTTAACTTGACATTTCTTCATTCTGGCTGGACCTATGTATTTCTAGGTCTACAGCCAGACTGAGGAAGTCAATGGGGCTCCCGTAATGACGGGAGCGTTGCTAGGAGACGTCAGTAAATAGTCACTGTCCAGGGTGCTGAAAGAGTTAAGCGATCGGCAGTAACTGTTTCTGCACCCGGGACAGTGACTACCGATCTCAATATACATGTATCTGTAAAAAAATATATAAGTTCATACTTACCGAGAACTCCCTGGGTCTGTCTCCAGTCCGGCCTCCCAGGATGACGATTCAGTGTAAGTGACGGCTGCAGCCAATCACAGGCCAAGCACAGGCTGCAGCGGTCACATGGACTGGCGCGTCATCCAGGGAGGTCGGGCTGGATGCCGAAAGAGGGACGCGTCACCAAGACAACGGCCGGTAAGTATGAAAGTCGTTTACTTTCACTAGGGAAAGTGCTGTCCCTTCTCTCTATCCTGCACTGATAGGGAGAAGGGAAGCACTTTTCCCGCAGTCCGCAGCAGCTAGTCCGCATTAATGTACTGCACATTTTGTGCAGATCCGCAGCAGAATCTGCAACGCAGATTCTGTGCGGCATGGATGCGGACAGTTGCGGAGGAATTCCGCCATGTGTGGTCATGCCCTAATAGTCCATATGAATTGAGCATCTTTGTTAAAGCACGAGTGTCGCGAAAAATATTTTTTTATATCAATTTGCTGTTAGTGTTTTATTACATTTTTTTTTATTTATTTGTGTGTTTGTGTTTTACTTTCTTTTATTTTTCACTTTTTCTTGTCCATGGGGGCTGCCATTTTTTTTCCCATCTCTGTATGTGTCAATTAACGACACATACAGACATGGAATACGGCACATACAGTCCCATAGTGAATGCGAACGGGGCCCGTTCCATCCAATATAGCGTACGCCGTCTATGGGGGAACGGCGCATGCGCCGCTCCCACACAGTCCAAATTGAAGGTCTTCGGCCGAGCGACGTCCGGCGCCATTTTCTTGTGGACCGGAAGCCGCGGCCGGACAGTAAGATTACTACTTCCGGTCGCGGCTTCCGGACTTGTGCACTTGGAGCGGAGGCAGCAGATGGAGCGGACAGACCGGAGGGAGCGGCGGCGGCAGGAGCAGGTAAGTTATTTCTGTGTATGTACGTGTTTTACTGTGTGTTTACTACTGTATGTTAACCTACTACACTGTGTGTTAGCTCAAAAAATGGCGACACACAGTGTAGGAGGTTTGACCGTTCAATCCCCTCGTTTCTCCTGGCACTAGCCAGCATAAAGGAAGGGGGATTCTGTGAGCTCACTAGAGCGAGTGAGTTTTCTCAAATTTTGCAGCATAAATCAATGTGGTTGCTTTACCACATGCAATGCTGCAATTTTGGGAATTGCTCCATCTAGTGACCAGCACTGGGAAATGTTATAAATTAGAATCTAATTTATAATATTTCCTGACTCGTGAAAAAATTAAAAAAATTAGGACAATATTTAATCACTTATACACTAACTGTTTAACTAAAAAAAATAAAAAAAAATTCTAGCGACATATTCCCTTTAAATAGCCCATGACCTCCTTCACAGAATCTCTACTTAGTAAACCAATACCCTGGCATTTACCCCATATTTAAATAAAAAAGATATAAACCATGTTTCAGACAAAATGAATCAAACTAGTTTTCTACAGATGTAAGTACCAATGTGTGACAGTAAGGACAGGGCACCTTATTCTTTCACAGATCACTTCACATTCTGAGTAGCTGATTTGTTGGCACTTGGACTTTGAGAGAAAGTATTTTTCCTTCTACATAAAAACACATTGCGAAAACAATCCAAGTCAACTTGTACTTGTTCTAGTTCACTTGCTTCTTGTTCCTTCTTCAGAACTAATAAAGAGGTTTTATTACCACAGCTCTTTTATTAGCCCGGCAAGAAAATATACAACACGTTCCTGAAATACAATGCCTTCCAAGTAATAGGTGCTGTTCTTAGAAGGACCCTGTTATCATAGCTAAACATGCCAGTTACATATAAATTAGCACAAGGTTGTTGTATTGCTTCATTATACAAACTTAGGACCAGTTCACACATTGCATTTTGATGCATTTTTTTTTTAGTTTTATTTTTTAACCCAAAGCAAGAGTGAAGAAAGAAACCTTATCTGCATTTCAGGCCCATACTTCTGGGGACAATACTGAAATCAATGCTTTTAGTGAAGACATCTTTCCAATATTTGGCACCCGAGAGAGCATGTGTTTTTTTGTTTTGTTTTTTAAATATTTGGACTCAATTTAAATGTATTAACACTGTATTAAGGATTCGAGTGATACAGTGACACAAAGACAGTCATGTGCATTAGGCCTAAGGCCGGGTTCCCATGGGTCGGATACACTGCGTAAAAATCATGCAGCGTGTCCGACCCGGAGCCCAAAGTACATTCTGTCTGAACACATTTTTTGGACAGATTTTCCGCTGCGGAAGGCAGCGGTAAAAAATGCTAATACTTACATAGGCCGTTATTATGGTGACGCATCCCTCCCATGCAGTCTGGCTTCCCTGAATGAAGCTGCAGCCCGTGTGACCGCTGCAGCCTGTGAGTGGCTGCAGCGGTGGTCACATGGGATGTAACGTCATCCCAGGAGGCCGGACTGGATAAAGAAACACAGACTTCTGGGTAAGTATGGTTTTTATTTTCCGTAGTTGCGATTTTTGTGTCGTAATCCATGTGAATTCGCCGCAAAAGTCTCAACACTTGACTTTCTGTCGTGGGATTTGCATCCCCATTGAATTCATTGGAGAAAACCCGCAATGAAAAATCAATAAAAATGCATCATAAATTGACATGCTACAGATTTAAATTCCGCAACGCAGGTCAATCTATTAGGCCATGTTCAGACAAGGCGGAATTTTTTCGCTGCAAATGTTGGTGCAGATTCGGGACAATTACGCAACAAATCTGCACCAACATTTGCATAATTGACAGGTAATTCATACGTTGCAGATATCACAGCGGACTTGCTACAGACTTCCGTTTTTGCATTGCAAAGGCTGAAATCCGCAGTGAAATTCCGCTTCTTCTCCGCAATGTAATGTGCATGCTGCGGAGGGAAAATTCTGCACCGCAGCCTAATTTCCACACAGTTATTTTCCGCAATGTCTCAACTAAGTTTCCTAAAAATGTACAGAAACAAATGTAAAAAACGGCTGCAGCAGAATTCCACTGCGGACTGTCTGCAGCGGAATTCAACAGCAATTCCGCCATGTCTGAATATGCCCTTAACGTTTACGTTGCGTTATTTTTCTGCAGCGTGGGCATGAGATTTTCTAAATCTCATCCACTTTGCTGCTACTGTAAATGCTACAGAATTTCCAAACAGAATTCTGTTGCGGAAATTCCGCAGCCTTTAGGGTATGTTCACACGCTCAGTCAAAAACGTCTGAAAATACGGAGCTGTTTTCAAGGGAAACCAGTTCCTGATTTTCGCTACATTTTTTACGGCCGTTTTTAGAGCTGTGTTCAATAGAGTCTATGAAAAACGGCTCCAAAAACGCCCCAAGAAGTGACCTGCACTTCTTTTTCGCTGCCGTTTTTTTACGCGCCCTTTTTTACAAAACGGCCGGGTAAAATAACGGCCCGTCGGAACAGAACGTTTTTCCCATTGAAATCAATGGGCAGATGTTTGGAGGAGTTCTGCTTCGGAAAAACGGCCGAATATAGGCCGTGTGAACATACCCTTACTCTACATGGGAATCCGGCCTTAAGCTTCCAATTACACTTCACCTCTTTTTAGGCTCCAATCACATACCAAAAACTGAGCCTGAGGCCGGATTCACACGAGCGTGTTCAGTCCGTGCTATACGGTCCGCAGGTCGGCCACATTTCCCGGACTGAGCACACTGCAGGGAGCTGGGCTCCTAGCATCATCGTTATCTATGACACTAGGAGTCCCTGCCTCTCCGCGGAACTACTGTCCCCTACTGAAAACATGATTACAGTACGGGACAGTTGTCCCGCATCGAGGCAGGGACTCCTAGCATCATAGATAACGATGATGCTAGGAGTCCAGCTTCCTGCAGTGTGCTCAGTCTGGGAAATGCAGCCGACCTGCGGACCGTATATCACGGACTCGTGTGAATCCGGCCTTAAGAACATTGGACTTACTGCTACACAAGTGTGATAACCTATGTTCAATTGTATAGAAAAATACTGTATAAAAAAACAAAAATAAAAAAAACACAAATTACTTAGAATTATATATTGAGCATCACATTTTTTTTTCAATAAAGAACAAATTGAAGGCCTTAGGACTTATTCACACGAACGTGTATTACGTCCGTGCTACGCGCGTGGAAATCACACGCGTCGCACAGACTTATGTAAGTCAATGGGGCCGTTCTGACAGGCTGTGATTTTCACGCAGCGTATGTCCGCTGCGTAAAACTCACGACATGTCCTATACTTGGCCATGTTTCGTGCAGCACGCACCCATTGAAGACAATGGGTGCGTGCAAATCGCGCACGGCACACGGAAGCACTTCCAGGTGACGCGCGTGATGCGCGCTACAGTTGGTAAAGAAGTGAAGGCAAACATAAAATCCCCTTCTTCTTTACTGTGTCGTAACATCAAAACAGAGTGTCATAATGATGCCGGCTGCGCGAAAATCACGCAGCCAAGCAACATATACAGATGCCACACTGAACTTTTGCGCACGCAACACGGACACGTTCATGGGAATAAGGCCTAAAGCATAGAGAAATCATGCTGTACGTGTGGCATTTTTATTCTATTTAGGCCAAATTCAGACGACCATAGTATACGTTCTTGTGAGGGTATGTGCACACGCTAGCTGTCATTTACGGCTGAAATGACAGCCTGTTTTCAGAAGAAAACAGCTGCGTCGTTTCAGCCGTAAAAGCAGCTCCTCGTAATATACGAGGCGTCTGTGACGCTCGTATATCTTGAGCTGCTCTTCATTGAGTTCAATGAAGAACAGCTCAAATTACGTTGCAAAGAAGTGCCCTGCACTTCTTTGCTGAGGCAGACAATTTACGCGTCGTCATTTGACAGCTGTCAAACGACGACGCGTAAATTACAGGTCGTCTGCACAGTACGTCGGCAAACCCATTCAAATGAATGGGCAGATGTTTGCCGACGTATTGTAGCCCTATTTTCAGACGTAAAACGAGGCATAATACGCCTCGTTTACGTCTGAAAATAGGTCGTGTGAACCCAGCCTGACGGCCGTTATTTCAATGGGGCCGTTCACATGGCCATTGTTTCAACGGACCATGTGAAGGGTCCGTTGAAAAATAGAACGTGTCCTATTTTCTTACGTTTTCACGGTTCCCTCAATAGACTCAAGTTTATGGGGACCCGTGAAAATGGGACTCGCACAGGTGCAACTTGGACGTGAAAAACATTAGTTTTTCACATCCGAGTTTGCACGCATTCGTGTGAAATCATAAGGGTCCCACTGCTGTGAGCAAATTAATTCAACCAGTGGAGAGCGGGCCCCCCTTTTTTCAATTTTATGGACGGGCCCATGACAGCAGTACCGCCAGTATTGCCCTGATGGCGGCCATGACCCTATGGACCGCAAGGCAGATTCGATCCTGAAGAAAGTTTATACATCATCAGTGGGCTTGTGCAAAGCCTCCTTGTCTTCAATGTCAGTGGCTAGAGCACTCCGGGTCTGGTTGAGCCATTTATCCAGCGATCTAGAGGAAGGAGTCCCAAGGGCAGAAATTCTCCAGTACCTCCCAGTAATGAAGGCAGCCTCGGAGTTCCTGTGTGACTCTCAGTTGGACAACATAACGTACGCATCTAGAGCCCTATCCCTTTCTAATGCAGCCAGAAGAGCTCATTGGCTTAAATTATGGTTAGGAGATAATCTCTCCAAAAATAATTTCTGTAACCTTCCTTTCCAGCCAGAATCGGTCCCCAATTTACAGATATCTTGGAATCCTTAGGGGAAGGCGAAGGGGCCAGGTTTCCTGAACCTAAAAGGAAGGATACTCGGTGCTACTTTGGGGATCAAAAAAGAAGATCCACAAAGTTTAAAAGAAGGTTTCAGCGCATGTTTAGGGCAAAGTGAGAAAACCCTTCCTCCTTTCGGAAGAAAAACCCCAATCAAAACCTCAGTGAGTTATGATGCCAAGCCAATCCTACAGGTAGGGGCGAGGCTTCAGAGGTTCTCCTCTCAGTGGTCGGTGACATAATCCGACGAGTGGGTGATGACAACCATCAAGAGAGGATACTCGTTGGAGCTCAAAATGTTCCCCCCAGACCACTTTGTTCTCAATGTGCATCACAATCCGATAGTCCATCAGCTTTTACAGGTTTTTCTTCAGAAAGCAGCCTTGGAAGAGGTTCCAGTCTTAGAGAGGGGGCAAGGAGTCTACTCCAGAGTTTTCCCTGTGCCCAAATGAGACGGCAGTTGGAGACTGGTTATAGACCTGACCTTTTTCAATCAATATCTGTGGAAGAAAACTTTCAAGATGGAGACCGTCCGGTCGGTGATGAACCTTTTGGAGAGGAACGATGTTCTTGCCACGATCGACCTTACGGACGCATACTTGCATGTCCCTATTCTATCTGCTCACAAAAAATTCCTTCGACTAGCGGTCCAGACTCAGTGGGGAATAAAGCACTTCCAATTCACCTGCCTACCCTTCGGGATCTCGTCAGCACCCCGAGTGTCCACAAAAATTGTAGTGGTCTAAACCGCAGCACTGAGGCTGAAGGGAATATGTGTGGTGCCTTACTTGGACGACGGGTCAATAAGAGCGCCATTAAAATCTCTACTCCAAGAACATCTCCACGCCACACTGGAATTTCTTCCCTTGTCTCGGGTTCCTGGTGAACTTCAGAAAGTCACAGCTCTCACCATCACAGAATCTGAAGTTTTTAGGGTTCATGGTGAATTCTCAATCAATTTCAGTCAAGTTGTCTCCAGAGAGAATTGCTACCGTACGGGGTTCAATAGAACACCTCATGCACCATCCACAGGTCTCACATGAGGTTGTTGCAGTTCGACATCCTCAAATCCTGGGACAAAGATTTCAGAAACCTGGATGCTCTCTTCAAAGTCTCCAACTTCACTCTTCAAGACCTCAGGCGGTGGTTAATCCCAGACACTCTCCGGTCCGGCAAGTCTCTCATTCCCCCACCGCAGAAAGTCCTCACAATGGATGCCTCCTCCTGGGGTTGGGGTGCCCATGTAGGTCATCCATGGGTTCAGAACAGGTGGAGTCAGAAGGAAGTGTTACTATCCTCCAACATGAGGGAACTCAGGGCAGTGAGATTGTCGCTAATGTTTTTTCAAGCTCATCTAAAAAATCTTCAGATCCTGGTCCAGTTGGACAACCTAGCAACAGTTTTTTATATAAACAAGCAAGGAGGAACGAGGAGTGTCTAAATGTTGGCCGAATGCAGACTACTTATGAGTTGGGCAGAACAACATTCTTTAGGAATTTTAGTAGTTCACATGAAGGGCTCGATGAACCACACTGCAGATTTTCTCAGCCGCAACACCATTCATCCGGGGGAGTGGAGTCTCAACCCTCAGGTCTTCAGCAGCTTAATTGCCACATGGGGAATGCCAGACTTGGATGTGATGGCATCAGAGGAGAACAACAAAGTCCTCAGCTTCTGTTCTCTGTACCACATGCGCCATGCGGTAGCATTGGATGGCCTGTCTGTCAGCTGGAGGGAAAAATTAGTTTATGTTTTTCCTCCCCTTCCCTTAATACCCAGAGTATTGAGAAAAGTTCAGGACGAAAGAGCGAAAGCCATTGCAATCCTGCCATTTTGGCCCCCCAGGTCCTGGTTCTCCCTAGCGTGGTCTCTCTCGAAGGGCAGGTTCCTGGAAATACCGGTATCACCGGATCTCCTGTCCCAGAGAGGGGTGCATCACCCGAACCCTCGCAGTCTACATCTGACGGCCTGGAGACTGACCGGGATAACCTGACGTAATTGGGGCTCTCTTCTGAGGTCATTAACACCCTACTGTCAGCCAGACGCCCCTCAACTGTCAAAGTATACAACAGGGTTTGGACCCTTTTCATCTCCTGGTGCTCAAGGAATTCAGCAAATACAGTCTCTTTGAACACAATCCTTCAATTTCTTCAGGAGGGCTTCAATTGAAGCTAAATACCCTTAAGGTGCAGTTCACGGCAATTAATGCCCAACTGCAAAACCGTTTCTCTAACCAACAGTTGGTGAAGACCTTCTTCAAGGCTTTAAGAAACCTTAGCCCAGTCTCTCAAGTACCCTCTCCTTCCGGGGATCTTTCAGTGGTTGTGTTGGCTCTGACAAAGCCGCCATTTGAACCCATGCAAGAGTCGTCCATCAGATTTCTCTCCTTCAAGGCCTTCTTCCTGGTGGCAATCACGTCGGCCAGGCATATAAGCGAGCTTCAGGCCCTCTCCTTAAAACCCATGCCTGGGTTCTTGCCTAAAGTTCCCTCTTTCAAAAATATCAATGAAGAAATATTATTGCCAGTCCTTTTCCCTCAACCTCAAGGTGAAGATCCCCTTCATCAAAATACGCTGGGGCCCGGTCACTGGTACATACTTAGGCTGGATTCACACGAACGTGGCGTTTTTGCGGACGCAAAAACGCGGCATTTTGCGCGCGCAAAAATCACTTGCCAGCTCCGTGTGTCATCCGTGTATGATGCGCGGCTGCGTGATTTTCGCGCAGCCGCCATCATAGAGATGATTCTAGCCGACGTCAGTCACTGTCCAGGGTGCTGAAAGAGTTAACTGATCTGCAGTAACTCTTTCAGCACCCTCGACAGTGAATTCCGATCACCATATCTAGTAACCTGTTAAAAAAAAAAAAAGAGGTTCGTACTTACCGAGAACTTCCCGGCCGTTGCCTTGGTGACGCGTCCTTGGTGACGCGTCCTTGGTGACGCGCCTCTCTTGACATCTGGCCCCACCTCCCTGGATGATGCGGCAGTCCATGTGACCGCTGCAGCCTGTGCTTGGCCTGTGATTGGCTGCAGCTGTCACTTGGACTGAATTGTCATCCCGGGAGGTCAGATTGGAGGAAGAAGCCGGGAGTTATCGGTAAGTCAGAACTTTTTTTTTTTTACTCGTTCATGTATATTGGGATCGGAAGTCACTGTCCAGGGTGCTGAAACAGTTTAACTCTTTCTGCACCCTGGACAGTGACTATATCCGGACGTCGCGTACCGGAATTTTTTTGCCGGGTTCGGCCAAAACGAGTTCGGCCGAACCCGGTGAAGTTCGGTTCGGTTGTCCGGGTTCGCTCTTCTCAAAGACACTCCGTTTGGATGTTTGTAAATAGAAAAGCACGTGGTGCTTTTCTGTTTACATTCATCCTTTTGACAGCTCTTGCGCGAATCACGCAGTTCGCACAGAAGTGCTTCCGTGCGGCATGCGTGGTTTTCACGCACCCATTGATTTCAATGGGTGCGTGATGCGTGCAAAACGCCCAAAGAACGGACATGTCGTGACTTTTTTTCAGCGGACTCACGCTGAGCAAAAATCACGGACATGTCTGCACAGCTCCATATACACATATAGGTCCGTGCAACGCGCGTGCAAATCACGCGCGTTGCACGGACGTTTTTGACGTTCGTCTGAATAAAGCCTTATAGGGGAAGTCCTCAATTGTTTAATTATTTAATACTTATCGCTAATTAATCTGTCTCTGCTTAATTGTACCTAGGAGACTAAAACCCATTTGTGTTGTGCTGCCTACGGACTCCGGGAAATAAAAATTTTGGTGAGTACATTTTCGTTAGATGTGATGGATAAAAGGTGGATCCTGACCCGCTGACACTGAACCCGTAAGTCCCACGTACCAGACGGGAACAGGATTTAGTGAACGATACGGCTGTTCTGTTTAGAGAATACAGAGCAGCTGTGTCTCAAAAAGTAAAACAAATTTTTAATAAAAACTATTTATAAAGTTGCACCAATTAAACATAAAAATCCTTTCAAAGGTGTACATAGTCTTTAAACCTTCTGTCTGAGTAGAGAACAAATACTCTTTTAATTAACCCCTTAGTGATGCCTCAAAAAAAAACGCCCGAAAAGAAGCCTCAAAAGAAACTCCGAATTTCATTTTCAGCTTCAAAAACGCCTGAAAATCAGAGGCTGTTTTCACTGAAATCAGCTCCGTATTTTCAGACGTTTTTTGTTAAGCGTGTGAACATACCCTGAGGGTATGTTCACATGCAGTGACCAGAAACGTCTGAAAATACAGAGCTGTTATTTTCAGACTTTTTTTTAACAACTCGCGTTTTTCGCTGCGTTTTTTACGCCCATTTTTTTAGCTGTTTTTCAATGGAGTCAATGAAAAACGCCTCCAAAAACGTCCCAAGAAGTGTCCTGCACTTCTTTTGACGAGCCGTTATTTTACGCACCGTATTTTGACAGCGACGCGTAAAATAAAGGCTCGTGGGGACAGAACATCGTAATTCCCATTGAAAGCAATGGGCAGATGTTTGTAGGCGTATTAGGGGTGTTTTTTCAGGCGTTTTTCAGGAATAATTTGTGGCGTAAAACGCCCGAATTACGTCTGAAACCACTGCGTGTGAACATACCCGTATCCCTCCTAAATTCATGCTGTTTACCGTGTGGTATAAATAACACAATAACTTTATTCAGTGTGTTGTTATGATTACAACGATACCAAATTTATATCGATTTTGCATGTTTTACTGCTTTTTTTACCACTTTTTTTTTCAAAATTATTTGTTTTTGTGCCTTTATATGTCAAGAGCCATAACTTTTTTATTTTTCCACCGATGCAGTTGTATGAGGGCTTTTTTTTTTTTTTGCGGGACGACTTTTTGATCACTTTTTATCAAAATTTTTTCAAAGCAGGAGAAAACAGCAATTTTTGCATTGTTTTTTATTTCTAACAGCATAGTTGGGGTCGTTACGGACGCGGCGATACCAAATGTGTAACTGTTTTACTTTCTTTTTGTTTTTTTTATAATAAAGCATTTTGTAAGGGTAAAAAATTTATTTTTCATTTTTTTTTCACTTATTTTTTTTTATTAACTTAATTAAACAGTTTTTTTAACTTTTTTACTAGTCCCACCAAGGAACTTTACAATGCGATCCTCCGATTGCATTTATAATACACTGCAATACTTTTGTATTGCAGTGTATTAGTGCCTGTCCGTGTAAAACTGGCAGGCATATGCGTCTGGCATGGCCTAGCAGGTATAACTAGTAGCAGACCCCCCCCAGGTCTTTATTAGGCCCCCGGCTGCCATAGAAACCACCGGCATCCTGCGATTTTATCGCAGGATGCCGGTGGGGTGAGAGAGGGAGCTCCCACCCTCTCTCCAAAACCACTCAGATGCGGCGCTCACTATTGAGCGCCGCATCTGAGTAGTTAAACTGGCGAGATCGATACTGATAGTGATCTCGCCCGTTTGAGCAGGGCTGCTCCCAGAGCAAGGAGATTTAATGACTCCCTGCTCTATTTATTTATTCTGATGCAGCGCATTGAAAAGGCGTATGCATTGGAATAAAGCCCATTAGTGGCCGCCGTGAAAAGGCGTATTGGCGGTCACTAACGGGTTAAAATGCAGCAAAGTAATTGTAAACATACATTCAATTTTTTATGTAGATTTAAATGATGAACTATTGTAAATATATTGTGTAAAGTGGAGTTCTTCTTTAATGTTGAAATTCTAAAATATTTCTTGATGTACTTGTTTAAATATTTAGTCAATCATGAGAGTGTTTTTGGAACAGGACACACGTAAATAACTGAAATCCGATGACTGGCAGGTATGACTCTTCCCCCCCTGTCAGGAATTCAGCTCCCACACATCCAGAAACAGCTGTCATAGTGTTTGACTTTGTAAACTGTTAAGCGTGTACCTCCTCGGATTGAGGCCGATCAATAACATGACCTCAAGCTGACTGTCCCTGCCTTGTGACACTCCTGTGTTGATTTCTTTCTGGAGAAATCTGTGTATTCAGTTTTAAAAGTCACTGCGGTTATACAAACAATTACACCTATCTGCAAGATGCTGCTCACAAATACCTGCCATGTGATAGACTATTTAACAGCAACATGAAGTCATTTGTGAGCGCTGATATAGAGGTTAAGTGATATTATGTCAAATCATTTACCGCTACTTCACATTTAGTTAAATGTGCCAACAAGGTCGATAAGTAAAGGCACAGCCTGTGTGATTTTTAGTATGACCCAACACTTCATATTCTTACATTTTAATAATGCTAATGCTCGGGGCTTATCTTTTTAGTAAGATGACTTTATCAACACCTACACAAACCATTGGGAGAAACCCATTATAAATACCTTATTGAGGACTGCTACATAGGATTCAGTTAATCATTAGAACTCCATTAGCAGATGATTGAGAGGTAAGTCGATGACCTTTACAAAAACATGGAGGCGTTTCATCTGTTTGTGTAATATGTATTTTATGAAATCTAATCTGCCAGGAAAAGATGCTCTGCCATGTTATGTTCTTTCAATGTTTTCCCACCAAAAGACAAAATATGCACTGCAGAAATGAACAGTATACAAGCCTTTTTTCACAGGTGCCCCTTTGTATTGAGAACCCACAAGAATGCATCCGCTATATCAGGGAACACCACACCGATTATGGGATTTAATTGGGTCTGAAGTGACAGTAAAGCTGGTCATAGACATACGATAGTTGTTTGCGGATAGATCGTTTGGCCGACAGCTATCGTCCTCAACTCCCATCAGAAGAAATGGTTCTGAGGGTCCACCCTCCATCTATACAAAACCTGTGGACCGCCACTATTAACTGCATTGTAAACTTCACACACAAAGAACATAGCATCAATAAGGTCAATCGATTATTTGTGAATCAACTCCTTATTGGCTCCAAAATCAGCTACAAATATGGTTGACTTCTGCTTGCCCTTTGTGGCCCATTATTGTGCCAGAGCTTGGGCCCACTGGTAGGCCATTTAGACCGTGTATGCACACATATTATTTCTACGCAAGGGGAGAGATATTTGCTGCCTGACATATAAGACGCCACTTATCTAAGGTTAAACTAAGGATCGGAAAGGTTAAAATGCAAACTATACAATCACTCAAGTTGTCTCCACAAACATAAGATTGTCAGTGGATATTATTGAAATGAGCAATTTGCTCAGAAGCAACTTTTTCTCAGAAGAAGCACAGGTTGTAGGATTTCAATTAAATGCCACTGCTGGATATAAAAATGTCCCATGTATCAATGTCTAGAGAAGACACGTGCGATAAAATATACCCAACTGCATTCAACATCTAAGACTGTATTCATATTATTGTCGGTAGAAAGTCAGTATTTTGAAAATCCACGTTTTTGAAACTCATTCCATTGGTTTGTCAGGCATAATACCTGCTACCAACTTTATACTTTCATTCATTGCTAACATAGTACATATCTCTGCTACTTCAATGGCTGTTATAGCCTAAGGGTATTCTAACTTTCAAATAATACAACATCTTAAGAGGAATCTCATTGTTCTAGTTCTAAATGTGAAACTGCAACAGCGGCAATAGTTCAAATAAGTGTTCAGTTGTATAAACAAGTGTACAGTCGGGGTGGTCTGCGGGAGCGGGATGCCTCATGATGTGACAGTCATTTGCTGCTTCTTCCCACACTCCCTGCCTTTTGCTGTTCACTTTCCTGAACTTGTCACCTGTTCCTTGTGAACTATGCCCCAAAGCTGCATCCATCAACTATGTTCATTTTAATAAGCTGTGTATTTAATGAAACAAAACGAAATATGTACCAGTTCAATATTTTAAAGCATAGCTATTGTACTCATTTTTTTTTTTGCATAAATCAGTAGTACATGTGAATATATGTAACTGTAATATATCTTATCAGGGGAAAATGACATCTTTCTCCCATTCCAGCTGCCCAGAATCCCCCTGTAGGTCCCATGCACACGGCCGTGCCCATAATCACAGCATGGCCGGTCGCCGACTGCCACTCGCATTTTCGGGCCGTGCTCCCATACAAAGTATGGGAGCACGGCCCGCAAAATGCAAAAGAACGGACATGTTCCATAACTTTCAGAACATTTCTATGGCATGGACACCCATTCGTAGCGATACGGAAAGGTGTCTGCGACCAATAGAACTGAATGGGTCCGTAATTGCGGACCGTTTTACGGTCCGCAAATACGGACAATTTTTACGGTCGTGTGCATGGGGCCTTAATGTCTAAAGCCCCCTGTAAATGTCACCAAACAATCCATGTAGTGTAATACAGTAAATACAAGACATGGAAGAGGGGAGAGGAGGGAATGCCACTGCAGTATCGATCCTTCAGTGTGCCTGTGAGACTGCAAGCTGTAATAGGGAAGGGGGAATAATAAAGGGACACTTCTAATTGCCTAAGAGTACACAGCTAAACAAAAAGAGTCCCCAAACTCATAAAGCACAGAGAGAGAAAATGTGCATGAACAAAAACCTTCAGGGGGAAGGAACAAGACCCAAAATATGCAGGTTAGGCACATTCTGCCTTCACTACATCTAATACACAATAACGGCCTACGGATATCAGTGGCAGGCACATTGACCTGTTATATTAGTGTCAACCATAGTGTCCTATTGCCAACTTGCCCCATATTAGTGCAGTTACTGTGCCACCTTTAAAGTGTTAAACACATTACCTTTCTTCTGACCTAGGATACCTAGGTTGGGTGTCCAGCTGCCAGTCCAGGCATAAAGGCAGAGGATGGGCAGCAGGGAGTGGCGCCTATCCGCTGCTTGGCTGATGCCTGCACAATAGTGCATAGATACTTTTATATCCATGCTCCTGTGTGCTTACACTCTACTGTGCAGGCAGCAGGAATAAGCACACTCCCTGCTCTAGCTACTGAGCCACCAATATTAGAGTGACAGCGGTCAGGGTTTAGTGAATCTGTCTCCCAACGGCTGTCATAGACTTATCCGGTTGGACCTTGGGCCCACCGGACGAATCCCCGGTACCCTAGTGGGTTAGTACAATGATTGGCGTATTTGCCTGGGAGAGGGCGATCACCCCCCTGGTGAGAAGCTGCTGGAGCCTGCAGATATTAATCCAGATAAATGGTAGACTACATTAACATCTGCACATGTGTGGAGTGAATGGGGTGGAGGGACATAGGGAGTATTTATTATAAAAGTTTATATGGTCAGGGATTAAACACATTAATTGTTTATTTCAGGAATCTGTTGTGCGCTCCTTTACTGACCTGTCTTCTTCGTTTAATATTCTGCGTACGGATTTCTATAAATTGTTATGTATCAGACATGCCCTGGAATCCGTAGATGTTATACGTCCTCTTTTAGCACGGCAGTGCTTATTATTTTTCACTGATAAACCCCCTTAGAGAAAGGGGAATCTCCCTATTTTATAATGAGCTTACTACCTATACCCCGACGGAAAAACCTTCTTATATAGTTAAATGGGAACTGGAATTGAATTTTGAGTCACCATTACAGCATTGGTTTAAAGCAATGTAAAAAAAGTTTCCAAAAGTTCGGTACACTGGGAAATGTCGCGTAAGATAATTTTACGATGGTATCTTACTCCGGTCCGCCTCTTGAAAATGTCACCCTCTGCTTCAGACTTATGTTGGAGGGGATGTAGAGAAAGCGGTACGTACTTACATACATGGTGGGAGTGTAGATTGGTCCGCAATTTATGGTCTATAGCTTCCCAATTGATATCCACAGTTTCAGGTACGCCATTCCCCTTAGGGGGGATTCACACGAACGTGTATTGGGTCCGTGCGGGCCGCGTGGTTTTCACGAGCCACGCACAGACCAATACAAGTCTATGGGGCAGTACAGACAGTCCGTGCTTTTTGCGCAGCGTTTGTCCGCTGCGCAAAAAGCGCGACATGCTCAATATCTCCGCGTATTTCGCGCATCACGCACCCATTGAAGTCAATGGGTGCGTGAAAACCACGCAGGTCGCACGGAAGCACTTCCGTGCGAACCGACTGAAACAGCACACCAGCTGTCAAAAGGAAGAATGTAAACAGAAAAGCACCACGTGCTTTTCTGTTTACAAACATCCAAACGGAGTGTCTTTGAGATGAGCGAACCGGACAACCGAACCGAACTTCACCGGGTTCGGCCGAACTCGTTTTGGCCGAACCCGGCAAAAATTTTTCCGGTACGCGACGTCAGGAGATAGTCACTGTCCAGGGTGCTGAAAGAGTTAAACTGTTTCAGCACCCTGGACAGTGACTTCCGATCCCAATATACATGAACGTGTAAAAAAAAAAAGAAGTTCTGACTTACCGATAACTCCCGGCTTCTTCCTCCAGTCTGACCTCCCGGGATGACAATTCAGTCCAAGTGACAGCTGCAGCCAATCACAGGCCAAGCACAGGCTGCAGCGGTCACATGGACTGCGGCGTCATCCAGGGAGGTGGGGCCCGATGTCAAGAGAGGCGCGTCACCAAGGACGCGTCACCAAGGCAACGGCCGGGAGGGAAGTTCTCGGTAAGTACGAACTTTTTCTTTTTTTTTAACAGGTTTCTCGATATTGTGATCGGCATTCACTGTCGAGGGTGCCGAAAGAGTTAACTGCCGATCAGTTAACTCTTTCAGCACCCTGGACAGTGACTGACGTCGAATAGACTCATCTCTATGATGGCGGCTGCGCGAAAATCACGCAGACGCGCATCATACACGGATGACACACGCAGCTGTCAAGTGGTTTTTGCACGCGCAAAATGCCGCGTTTTTTGCGCGCGCAAAAACGCAACGTTCGTCTGAATCAGCTCTTAAACCCAGGTTTAGCATTATGTTTTCTGGATGCAGAATGTATTCCATGGCAGAGTAGGACTGTGGGGGTGTCATATTATTCTGGCTTCTAGGTTAATGATAGCCCGAAAATGGAAATGTGCTGAAGTGTTCACTAGGGTAGAGCTAATAAATCAGGTTAACTTTTCGTTTCACTTGGAGAAAGCTTGGGCTATTAGGACGCATGTGTTTGAGAAGTTTGCTATGCATTGGGATGATTGGTCGGTATTCATGGAGATTGTTCCTGCTCCATGATCTCCTTTTTATTTTTTTATTTTTTATTTAAATTTTCAATATTTTAGAGATTTCTGTATATCCTAAATACTTGATGTCGAAGAATATGCTATGGATTTAAAAGGGTACTATATATGTATGCTACAATGTTAGATTTATTGCATACAAAAATAATTTTTTTTATAGGATTGTTTTCATATTCATCTGCAGATCTTTATTTGTTGTTTGTGTCTTTTTTTTTTCCTTTTCATATATATATTATGTGAATAACATTTTCATTTACCAATGCCTCATGTTGGAGGTTGCTTGTTATGTTTTTATATGACTTTCCCGTTCAATAAAAATTTTTATTTATAAAAAAAAGTTTATATGGTCAAATTTATGAAAAAGGTTATATGGTCGTGAGTTACGTAAACAGTGTAATTCGCTGAGCTGCGCTATTTCCGTAACTCTAGTAGTGAATGGCAGTTACGGAAGCAGCATAGCTGTTTCCGTAACTACCATTCAGTTCTATGGGACTTACAAAAACAGCGTAGCTCAGCGAGCTACGCTATTTAGGTAACTCCCGACCAAAACAGCTCCTGATTTTCAGACGTTTTTTAAGCCACTCGCGATTTTCCAAAATGTCCCAAGAAGTGACCTGCACTTATTCGCGGCTTTTTTCTTTACGCGCACGTTTTTCAAAACGGCCGTTTAAAAAAACGGCCCATCGGAACAGAATGCTGTTGTTCCCATTGAAATCAATGGGCAGATGTTTGGAGGCGTTCTGCTTCTGATTTTTCGGCCGTTTTTCTGGCGTTTACGGCCCGAAAAACGGCCGAAAATAGGCCGTGTGAACATACCCTAACCCCACAGCCCTTAGATCTACACCCCTGCCAACATGATATTACCACTGAATATAATCATGATATAAGTCAGCATTAAGGGATAGGTAAATAAAAAAACGGCAAACAGACTGTGGTTCCCTGGTTTGCTGGGGCTTGTAGTACATGTACATCTTGAAAGCCAGAGCCTTCTTCAGGGGTGGACTAATAATTCAGTCATTTGGACTGTCCTAGGACTGTCCTTGGTCCTATTTAACCAGAGCAGAAAGTGACTAGAAAAGTGTCTCACTCACTGATAGACACAAAATAACCATGTACTACATGTTTTCCTATCCATCTGAATTGGCCCCACTTAATACTACAGTTTGCATGCAGTGGCTGATTATGAGGGGCTTCAGCAGCTAGGCCAATGACGATCAGCTGATTTCCAGTGTGGCTTACTTTCAAGAATGGATTATCCAGGTAACTGCAGTTTTTAAAAAAAAAATACATTAAAAAAAAGAGAATTTCGATAAATACTGTTTAAACACAATGGCCGACCATTCACTAATGCTGTCTAATAGCATCAATTTAGATCAGGCAGGCGTAACATTTATCACAGTGGTGCATGCCGCATCATCATTTTGGCACTTCTTGCATGACCTGTTAGACACTTTCGATTTGGCTTATTTTGCACCAGAATTTTGTGCCCGTTTTTTGGAGCATTTTTGTTGAAAAATGGTAGAAGCTCCAGTCAGTATACTGTATGCACCATAATAAAGCACTCTACAGTATTACATTTATAGAAATTGGTGATGGGTCTACCCACTAGAATAAAGTATTGAGTTCCTAAAGATGCCACCACTGGAGAATAGGTGAGCATAAGCAATCATTGTCAACACACTTTGTTTTCTTCAATTAACAGAGAATGTCATTGTTTTATATATTTACTAGTGTGTGAAATATGGAGATTATCCAAGTTAGTTCGGATTATAAAAAAATATTTAAAAACTTCAAGACAACGATTTGCTTGCGTGAATCAACTTTGAGATTTGCGGTTATGCATCAATTTGCAATCAAAAGGTTGGCTTCTGTGTTACATTGTGATATTATAGTTCAGTTTTAGAATTTGCGGTTATCCTACCCAATGCTGTCTGTCACCATGATATTTCTAGAGTTACTAATCTCGAATTAAAGAAAAATACGTAAGAAAGCAAAAGAAAAGAGCAAGCAGGAGAAAGAGAACACCTAGGGTATGTAGGCTAAGCAGGTCTTAACCGATCTCATTGTATATCCTGCTGTAAATCTACCATAGGACATCTGCTGAGCTCACTATCTTTAGTGCAACTGGTTAACTGAAAATGTACAGACAAGGTATTAACTTGCAAGGTCTGGTTTAAAAAAAGCATGGAGATCACATCTTGTGTTACCGAGTTTTTGTTGCAGCTGCTGCTAAACATTGTATTTTTCTTTTAGTAATGAATGATCATTGCTACTATTTCGATACAGTGCTTCAGTCATGGACCTATAATTTCACCTGGATTTTTTTTTCCCCCATTAATCACAGGTTTTTGGATTTTCATGGATAATATAATACCAAAACATGCCACCGTAAATCCTTTATTAAGGGTATGTAACGCTGGCGGAGGGTCCTGCTCATTCTGGCAGTCCCCGAGGGTCTCGCTTCTTTTAGCATCATCTACACTCAGATTGTTTGCAGAAATCCTCATGAAATCCAGAACATGTAAACGGGGCCTTCATTTTTGCTATATGGTCATATTCTAGATGTACTGTATACTACTTATTATTGAAGTGTTTATACCAAGAAGAGAAAAGTTAGGACTCTATGAAAGAGGTAGATAGATTGGTGATAGCAAAAGAAGTAGCTAACAGACAGCAGTTCGAGTACTTTGATGTTGGGGGAGATGATGGGGTAAAGAAGTGTCGGGCATGTTAATGTTCAACATGCCCGATCCTTTTGTTTATTATTAGATAAGCCGCTGAAAGACGAGTCTGGTAGCAGCTTTCTTCTTGAGAACACATCCATGCTCGGCCGAGCGTGTATGTTTATAGGTGAATCTGGAGGAATAGCTGTCAGCTGAACGAGCATATGGCCGACAGCTATCTAAAATGTATGGCCAGCTTTGATTTTAACATACAAACAAGCATATGTGGACAGTGACATCAGGAGCTTTGAGATGCCTTGGTGCACCATTGGACTTTTAGCTTAATTGTTCATTTAATGTATACCAATAAAAGTTAACTCTTAATTACAGATCACATACTTTCTTTCCCCCTTCCCCTTCCTCAATCATACGGCTTTGAGATGCCACAGTCCCCAGCAAGAGCATCGACAACTATTTAGCTAGGGATATGTGGACAGTTATGTCAGAAGCTTCCCCAGGACCAAAATCTGTAGGCAGAACACTTCTGATGCTTTGCCTGGGGACTCCGGCATTGGGAAGCTCCTAAAATCACTGTCTATATATCGACAGTGATGTTAGGAGCTTACTGACGTATACGTTTAACATATTTGTGATGGATGCCACCCATAATCTCCCATTGTAAAAAAACAAAACTAATAACTCTATATGTTTTTTTGAGGGATGCCTCAAGATTGAATAGCGGACTCTACTATGCTATTCCATCCTACAAAGAAAGGTGTACCAACCCAACGGACACCAAAAGGACTAATAGAGCCCTATGGACACATTTAGCTAAACGTAGGGCCAAAACGTTATGTGAATTAGGCCTAATATGGTTATTACACAGCAGATACCTGATGAGAAGAAATTAACTTGACCCTGGGATTGTAGAGTTCGTTCAGTTAAGGTCAAGAACCATAGCATATCATTTTTACCCCCTCCCCCTTTAGAGGCCTGACCCCCCAATTTACCCATCCCATAAAACACAGACACATTGGGTTGGATAAATCTTGGCCACAGCAGCCATTTTATAAACAAACATAAATAACAATAAACAAATTAGCATAGAAAAGTAACGGGAAAGGGGAGTCCTTGGAGCTACAAAAATATGGCACCAAAAAATGTGTCCATCTGCATAATATTTACTCCCAGCCGTCTCCCAAAAGCTCAGGAGCACCATCAGAACTGCAGTTGGCTGTCCTTAAGTGCCACCACTCCCCCGGGACCCCACCCAACAAGAGCCCAAATTGAGCCAGACCACCGAACAATTATATAATTCGGGAGGGACCATACCCACGATGAATCCCATCCACACAATTTACCACCAACTCCAAAGACCCCCAATCCGCCACACGAACATACTTAGAAACCTTCAAGTATGAGAGCCCCCACCCAGCAGCAGAGCACGATCTACTCCCTCCTGGACCAGAAGGGCCCAAAGGTCAATTCCAACCGCGTTAAGGTGTATGCCATCACCCAACCAAAAATTCCCCTGACCATCCTCGAAGTCATAGTGACGAATGAAAACACCTCCATGCCTCACCACGGACCCCGAAACCGCCTGGTTAACTTTAACCCGCACCTTGTTAAAATGCGCCACAGAACGGGCATCTCGCCAGGTCGTATTTGACATCCCTAATGAGTTCCCTAAAGGGGCGAGCGCCTAGATAATTGTCCCCTATATGCATCACCAAGATGTCAGGGGCCCTATCCAATTGGGCAAAGTGATGGAAGTCGGGGAGAACCCGGCTGCAGACCATACCTCTGCATCCGAGCCAGCGGACTAAGACCTCAGACCACCGGAACACCAACTGTCACCCGTTAGGGCGGACGTCTGCCCTCACCGCCCCCCAGTGCACATATGAGTGCCCGTGTATCCACACCAATTGGGAAGAGGAATCTAAAATGACAACAAAAAAGGGGAGTGACAACAGAAATAGGGGGAGAATAGAGGAGGGGGAGAATAGAGGAGGGGGGGAATGACAAGGCCAAAAAACACAACAACAAAACAAAGGCACAAATACTTAAATACCGAATAACAAAAACTGAGGACGAACGTATGCCTGGAATCTGCCAGAATCCCACCTGCCGATGCGCTTAACCACTTCAGGTCCCAACCCCCAGGACACCGCCTCCGTTGCGGCCACGATACAAAAAAAATGAGGTGCGAACAGAGACCCGTCCAACCCCAGGACCTCCAAACAGCAGCGCAACACCCAGGTGAACTGATATCGTGACAAATAAGAGCCGTCAGCATGGCATAAAAACTGCCCACTGTCGCTCCGTTGTATCGCACTGTAACGGGAGAAACACTCCACTGGGCACATCCGAGCCCCAGCAGTAGCCCATAAACCCCACCGTCTTACCATGACCACCATAATGTCTAATCCAAAACTCAACCCTCCTGTCCAACAACAACACGTCCTCAGCCCGCAACCCTCTAGCC
Organism: Rhinoderma darwinii; assembly: GCF_050947455.1. NCBI lineage: Eukaryota > Metazoa > Chordata > Amphibia > Anura > Rhinodermatidae > Rhinoderma > Rhinoderma darwinii. Next base: position 400,892,319 of record NC_134687.1, read on the forward strand.
CTCCTAGTGCTAGGCGCTACTAACTCCCCTATCCTAAGAGCCCCAAAAAACGCCCACGAAAAAGCCAACCTGTGCAACGTCACTTAAAAAGCCGAGAAACAAACCCCCTTCAACATATGTATAGGATCAGTTGTCCCCACAGGCGTTCTAAAAATGAAAATGAAACGGGGATTAGACGACCATCAGGCAAAGCTCTCCCTTTACCATAACCCCTCAGGGCCTGACCCACCAAAAAATCCTTTGTGACATCCCAGAAACCCCCTAATTTGAAACTGAAAACCAGAGCTGCCACAAAACGATTAACCCCGGATACCGACCAGCCCGCAACTGAAGCCTGACCTAAAAACCCTAGCAATGCCACCACTTAGCCATCATCCGCCCGCACCTCAGGTAGACCAGTTAGCCACACCTCCCAAGTCCCATGTTGACCCACGCCATGGGCCACCGCGACATGCACCATTGACCCTTACAAAAGGTGAACCCCCCCCCCGCTGCATAGGTAAAGGGTTCCCAGTCAAAGCTATCAACTACCGGGGACATAACCAGTGACCTCCCATTATACAATTGGAGGAACTCGGACCAAACCTCCAAATCTGCCCTGTTTCCTAGTCAGCCGGACAAAATGATGGGGGCCTCAACGCCCGCCTTCGCCCCCGATAGACGCCTGCAAAAAACCCGCCACATTGGCATAATCCGACAGGCAAAGTTAAGCTTGCCCAACAGAGACTGCAACTCTCTAAGGGGAATTTTACGTAGGTGACGGGCCTGACAAATTTCCGCACGCAGAACTTCAAGTTTATCCCCCGGAAGGCGGCACTCTATTTTAACAGAATCAATCGTGATTCCAAGAAAAACAATGCACGAGCATGGCCCTTCCGTCTTTTCAGGGGCCAACGGGACGGCAAACTGTTTTGTCACCCATTCGATCGAGCGCAGCAGGGTAGCACACATAGGGGAACCCGCAGGACCAACACACAAAAAATCGTCAAGGTAATGGATAACTGATGAGACACCCGCCACCTCAGAAATAACCCATTCCAGGAAGGAGCTAAAAGCCTCAAAATAAGCGCAGGAAATTGAGCACCCCATCGGGAGGCATCTACCCACAAAATAAGCCCCGTCCCAATAACACCCTAGCAGCCGCAGGCTATCCGGATGCACCGGGAGGAGACGGAAAGCAGACTTAATGTCGGTTTTTGACATCAGCGAGCCCCTGCCGTAACGCCGCACCCACTTTACCGCCGCATCAAAAGACGTGTACACCACGGAGCAGAGTTCAGGAGCAATCCCGTCGTCAACCGACAACCCTCGCGGGTGAGATAGGCGATGAATGAGCCGAAACTTATTCGCCTCTTTCTTAGGCACCACCCTGAGCGGAGAAACAACCAGTTTAGGAATAGGGATATACGTAAAGGGGCCTGCCATCCTGCCCAACGATGCTTCCTTACTCAACTTATCCCTAACCACCTCAAAATGTAGCAGAGCTGAACGCAAATTATGCAATTAAAAGGGGATCTCATGGGGGGGAGAGGGATACGAAAACCAAAACGAAATCCATCTAACAACACCACCGCCCTTGTTCTATCATGACCTGCCTAAGTAGAGTCGTGTGTTAACCTTAGACCATACTATCCCACCACCCCCACTTTAGTAAAGACACATGACACCGAGGTTGGATGTGAAATGGCCACAGCAGCCGTTTATTAATTTCACAGTTTTATAAAAACAATTTAAATCCGAAACATTCGGATAACTAGTTAGGAATCCACCAGAGAATTCCTCCTAATAATTCACATGACCCAACATGGGTCAGAATCGTAAATAACAATTTAACGTTAACATTAACCCGAGCAGAGGAAGTCCTTGAAGCCCCTTCAGATATTCCTTTTTAAAGAACACACCGAATTAGCCATCTGCAAACCACCAATTACCTCCAGCCGTAAACCAGCTCGGAAGCACCGTTCACCTCTGCAGATGGCTCCAACCACTAGAAGTCCACTTCAAGGGGATAACACCCGATGAAGCCCTCAAGTGTTATACCGACCACTAGAAGTCCACTTCAAAGGGATAACACCCGATGAAGCCTTCAAGTGATATACCTTCTACCAGAAGACCACTTCAAAGGGATAACACCCGATGAAGTCTTCAACCATGTACCTTTTTTGGGGGACGCATACCCCCGATGCGACCCCCCCACCATTTTGTACTGACTGGCCTCAAGGACTCCCCCCGCCAGCTGCCATGACAACAGAACCTACTCCGGAAAAAAGAAAAACATGTTAAATAAGCACACAAATAACAACGCAACGCTCATAGACGGACGTACATAAGACCTAAGGAGTAACAAACCAAGGGCGGGAGGGTGGGAGCTTACTGTTTCTGTGTTACTCCTCCCGCTGCTTCCGGCTCAATGCCGAGAAACAGCGGGAAGCTCAGTAACGGCCCCCCGTCCCCCTTAACTCCTCCCCGCCCCCCCTCCAACTCCCTCCAACTCTCCCCCACCTAATTAACCCTTTCCCTACCAGGACGGTCATGTCGGCTTCCCTTAATCCCTGCAAGCTGCGTCCAGCCTCTTCTTGACCTGCCTAAGTAGAGTCGTGTGTTAACCTTAGACCATACTATCCCACCACCCCCACTTTAGTAAAGACACATGACACCGAGGTTGGATGTGAAATGGCCACAGCAGCCGTTTATTAATTTCACAGTTTTATAAAAACAATTTAAATCCGAAACATTCGGATAACTAGTTAGGAATCCACCAGAGAATTCCTCCTAATAATTCACATGACCCAACATGGGTCAGAATCGTAAATAACAATTTAACGTTAACATTAACCCGAGCAGAGGAAGTCCTTGAAGCCCCTTCAGATATTCCTTTTTAAAGAACACACCGAATTAGCCATCTGCAAACCACCAATTACCTCCAGCCGTAAACCAGCTCGGAAGCACCGTTCACCTCTGCAGATGGCTCCAACCACTAGAAGTCCACTTCAAGGGGATAACACCCGATGAAGCCCTCAAGTGATATACCGACCACTAGAAGTCCACTTCAAAGGGATAACACCCGATGAAGCCTTCAAGTGATATACCTTCTACCAGAAGACCACTTCAAAGGGATAACACCCGATGAAGTCTTCAACCATGTACCTTTTTTGGGGGACGCATACCCCCGATGCGACCCCCCCACCATTTTGTACTGACTGGCCTCAAGGACTCCCCCCGCCAGCTGCCATGACAACAGAACCTACTCCGGAAAAAAGAAAAACATGTTAAATAAGCACACAAATAACAACGCAACGCTCATAGACGGACGTACATAAGACCTAAGGAGTAACAAACCAAGGGCGGGAGGGTGGGAGCTTACTGTTTCTGTGTTACTCCTCCCGCTGCTTCCGGCTCAATGCCGAGAAACAGCGGGAAGCTCAGTAACGGCCCCCCGTCCCCCTTAACTCCTCCCCGCCCCCCCTCCAACTCCCTCCAACTCTCCCCCACCTAATTAACCCTTTCCCTACCAGGACGGTCATGTCGGCTTCCCTTAATCCCTGCAGGCTGCGTCCAGCCTCTTCTTGACCTGCCTAAGTAGAGTCGTGTGTTAACCTTAGACCATACTATCCCACCACCCCCACTTTAGTAAAGACACATGACACCGAGGTTGGATGTGAAATGGCCACAGCAGCCGTTTATTAATTTCACAGTTTTATAAAAACAATTTAAATCCGAAACATTCGGATAACTAGTTAGGAATCCACCAGAGAATTCCTCCTAATAATTCACATGACCCAACATGGGTCAGAATCGTAAATAACAATTTAACGTTAACATTAACCCGAGCAGAGGAAGTCCTTGAAGCCCCTTCAGATATTCCTTTTTAAAGAACACACCGAATTAGCCATCTGCAAACCACCAATTACCTCCAGCCGTAAACCAGCTCGGAAGCACCGTTCACCTCTGCACATGGCTCCAACCACTAGAAGTCCACTTCAAGGGGATAACACCCGATGAAGCCCTCAAGTGATATACCGACCACTAGAAGTCCACTTCAAAGGGATAACACCCGATGAAGCCTTCAAGTGATATACCTTCTACCAGAAGACCACTTCAAAGGGATAACACCCGATGAAGTCTTCAACCATGTACCTTTTTTGGGGGACGCATACCCCCGATGCGACCCACCCACCATTTTGTACTGACTGGCCTCAAGGACTCCCCCCGCCACAGCGAAACAGGCCTTGACCACCTTAAGCCTGTGAGTTCCTCCACACCACCACCGCCCTTTCTATGCCTTCTGCTATCGCCAAGCTCCAAAGATCAATGCCAACCTCGGTCAGATGAACCCCGTCACTCCTCCAGAAATTCCCCACTCCTGACTCCAAATCCCTATGCCTCACGCAAATGCCCCCGTTTCTTGCCACAAAACGGGACACCGCCCGGTTAACCTTAATGCGAGCCTTATTGACTCTCTCCACAGATCTAGCTAACCGCCAATGCTTTCTTGGGACTATGTCCGACCACACTATCACCAACTTGGGATAAGATACCCACAAACACAACATATCATGTTTGATATCCCGCACCAACTCACGAAAGGGGCGGACTCCTAAGTCATTCCCACCCACGTGCAACACTAAGACCTCCGGAACCCTATCAAGCCGCGCATATGTCTGGAATTCCGCCAACACCCTGCTCCATGACATACCTCTAAAACCCAGCCAATGCACAACCGCGTCCTGTCGCGGAATGCGCAACTGACGACCATCCGGGCGGACGTCCGCCCTCAAAGCCCCCCAGTGCACGTACGAATGACCCATCAACCACACCAAACACGGAGGCGAATCTGAAACGGAAAACACAATTAGGCACCACCATATAACATTTGTAAAGCGTAAACAACAAAATCATAACATATGGGGGCGGACATAGGACTTAAACCTTTTAGACTCCCAACGACCAATACGCCTCACCCCCTCATCATCCAACCCCCAGCGCCCCGCTTCCGTTGCTGCGCCAATCCTGAAGGAATGAGACGAATATGAGCCTGCCGCAACACCAACCGCCGTCAAACATTTTTTAAATACAGCTCCAAACTGAAACCTGGACAAAAACGACCCGTCCACATGACGTAACAAAGGCAAATCTGGAGACCCCCTGTTTTTCGTAAAACCCCGCATGCACTCTACTGGGCACATGACCGACCCCGGGAGAGCGAACAAAACTATCAGTTTACCCTTTCCTACTTGGTCAGTTTTAGATCGACGCAACCATACCTCCAGCCGATCTGCAAAAAGGCTCACCTCCCCAGATCTCAGCCCCCCTGCCTGTTTAGTACTTGGCGACACCAACTCACCTATTCTAAATGCTCCAAAGAACGCTAACGAAAAAGCCAACCGAAACAAATCCATCTCATCTGAAGAACGACATACCGATGCTAATGAACCGCCCAACGAGCTAAGCAAAGCAAACGACACCGGCCTTCTACTATCCGCCTCCACCCTACCTCGGCGCAACCCCTTCAAAACCTGCGATACCAGAAATTCCTTCGATACATCCCGAAAGCCCCGCAACTTAAACCCAAACGCCACCGCAGATATGAACCGGTTCACCTTCGCTACTGAAAACCCCGCCTCCCAGGCGTCCCCTAACCAGTACAAAAGTGCCACCAACCTGTCTCTATCCGTATTGACGTCACCCAACTCTCTTACCCACTCCTCCCACTGCCTCCAACAAGCAGCATAAGCACTCCACGTCGTGCGCGCCAAAGACCTTTGTAACAGCTGCTCTACGGGACCGATACCAGATCCCAAAGATGCTCCGGACAAGCCAAACCGAGACGTTCCGCTCCCGGTGCCAATTGCCGAAACCGGTCCCACTGCGAGCGAGAAAGAGCATCAGCGATACAATTCCGTACACCCGGGACATGCACCGCCACCACCCATGCGTTCAACGACAAACACACCAACACTAAATGTCGCAACAATTGAACTACCGGAGGAGAGGACGCCGTGATGTTATTAATGGCAAGCACCACCCCCATGTTGTCGCAGTAAAAACGGACCTTCTTATCCCTGAGCCTGTCCCCCCAAATGGTAGCCGCCACCACGATGGGAAACAGCTCGAGCAGGGCCAGATTCCGCGTGAGTCCACTGGACACCCAGCTAGCCGGCCATTGACCCGCGCACCACGGACCTCCCCCGTAAGCTCCAAAACCACCCGCCCCAGCCGCATCCGTAAAAATATTCAAATCACTCGTATCCTGCGCTGGGGCCATCCATAGCGAGCGACCATTGTACTGGCCCAAGAAGTCATCCCAAACCTGAAGATCAGCTCGGTGCTCCTCCTTGAGCCGCACAAAATGATGCGGCGCACGCACTCCCGCCGTTGCCGCCGCCAACCTCCTACCGAACACCCTCCCCATCGGCATAATCCGTCAGGCGAAATTCAACTTCCCCAGCAGCAACTGAAGCTCCCTCAGCGTCATTTTCTTCATTCTACAAGCCCGTCGAACCTCCAGCCTCAAAGCACCCAACTTATCCGCCGGGAGACGACACTCCATTGCCACCGAGTCTATTTCGATTCCCAAGAAACAAATCGTCGCAACCGGGCCCTCCGTTTTTTCCGGCGCCAAAGGAATCCCAAAATCCCTCGCCACCTTCTGTAGTGCATGAAGCAAATTACCGCAAACCGGCGAACCCCCCGGGCCAACGCACAAAAAATCATCTAAGTAATGGATCAACGAGTCGACCCCGGATACTCCCCTCGTTACCCACTCCACGAAGCTACTAAACGCCTCGAAGTATGCACAAGAAAGGGAACACCCCATCGGAAGGCACCGATCCACGTAAAAAGCCCCATTCCAAAAACAACCCAACAGCCGTTGGCTTTCTGGATGGACCGGCAACAGCCTGAACGCCGCCTCGATGTCAGTTTTTGCTAGCAGCGCCCCCGGACCCGCAGCCCGCACTAACCCCACCGCCTTATCGAATGAGGTATAAACTACGGAGCACAACTCGTGATCAATCCCGTCATTTACCGACGAACCCTTGGGATACGATAAATGTTGAATCAAACGAAATTTTCCGGGCTCGCGTTTAGGGACAATACCCAACGGGGACACAACTAAATCTTTTACCGGCGACTCAACAAACGGCCCCGACATGCGGCCCAACGAAACTTCTTTTAACAACTTTTCCGACACGACTGTCGCATGCAAGTAAGCCGATTTTAAATTCCTCCGCGTAACCGGAACCTCATAAGGAGGCGGAGGAATAACAAAACCAACACGAAACCCTTCATAAAGCAACTTAGCCGCCGCCCTATCCGGATACTCATTTAGATAAGGGGCCATCCTTTCCACCCTCACCGGCGACACCCCCTTGACCAGCCGCGTGCTGGTTCCCTGACCTCTTTTTTCGCAGACATTTTGCCGCCCCGTGTGATGCACCATTACACTCGGAACACACATGCTTGAACTTGCACGTGGCCCCGAACTTGCACTGACCTTCATTAAATTGCCAGCAAAACCCCGCCTTTCCCCCGCCGCTTTGTCCAACCTGACTAGACTGGCCTCCCTGGCCGGCGCTCCCGAGAAAGGACTGCCTAACCGGAGCCGTAACCCGCAACCAGAGAGCAATATCCTTCTGGTCCCACCGAATCGCCGGCCGAACCGCCTTCCGCTGACGGAATTGCTCATCGTATCGCAGCCACGCCTGACCCCCATACGCCCTATGAGCCTCCCCAATGGCATCAAAATAACAAAACAACGCCGAACAATTTTCCGGCGCCTTTTCCCCTATCACACTGGCCAATATGGCGAACGCCTGCGACCAATTAACGAACGTCTGCGGGATAAGCCTATACCGCCGCCGTTCCTCCTCGTCCTTTTAAGGGCATGACCACACGTGGCGGATTTCCTCCGCAACTGTCCGCATCAATGCCGCACAGAATCTGCGTTGCAGATTCTGCTGCGGATCTGCACAAAATGTGCAGTACATTGATGCGGACTAGCTGCTGCGGACTGCGGGAAAAGTGCTTCCCTTCTCCCTATCAGTGCAGGATAGAGAGAAGGGACAGCACTTTCCCTAGTGAAAGTAAACGATTTTCATACTTACCGGCCGTTGTCTTGGTGACGCGTCCCTCTTTCGGCATCCAGCCCGACCTCCCTGGATGACGCGCCAGTCCATGTGACCGCTGCAGCCTGTGCTTGGCCTGTGATTGGCTGCAGCCGTCACTTACACTGAAACGTCATCCTGGGAGGCCGGACTGGAGACAGACGCAGGGAGTTCTCGGTAAGTATGAACTTATATGTTTTTTTACAGATACATGTATATTGAGATCGGTAGTCACTGTCCCGGGTGCAGAAACAGTTACTGCCGATCGCTTAACTCTTTCAGCACCCTGGACAGTGACTATTTACAGACGTCTCCTAGCAACGCTCCCGTCATTACGGGAGCCCCATTGACTTCCTCATTCTGGCTGTAGACCTAGAAATACATAGGTCCAGCCAGAATGAAGAAATGTCATGGTAGTAAAACCAATACGCTCCGCAGCACACATAATATCTGCGGACTTCATTGCGGAATTTTGACTCTCCATTGAAGTCAATGGAGAAATTCCGCCATGAGTCCGCCACTGCTCCGCAACAGACAGAGCATGCTGCGGACACCAAATTCCGCTCCGCAGCCTATGCTCCGCAGCGGAATTTTACGCCTCGTCTAAACGAACACTGCTAAATTAAAGTGTAAGTCAATGGACAAACGGCACCGCTGCGGATTAACGCTGCGGAGTGTCCGCTGCGGAATTTAAGTGAAATTCCGCCACGTGTGAACCCAGCCTTACTCTCATCCCGCTTGCTCTTATCCAAATTAAATTTAGCCAGCGGCAAGAGAGAAAAAATTTCAACATATTCGTCCTTCCAGATCCGATCACGCACCTCCTGCTTTAAATGCGCCCCCAACGGACCCTCAAAACAAACATACACCTCCCCCCGAGCACGATCATCCATACGCACTCGATCGCCATCCTTTTGTGCCTCGGTCTGTACCGACACCGCGACCGCCTCTCTAACCGCCATCACGGGACGCGCCTGTAACGATCCCACGTCCCTGGGGCCTTCCCAAACTACCGCAGGGGACACTTCCGTTACTACCGGCGCCGCGGCCCTGTCTAGGCGCCCCACCAGCTCCCGTAAGCAACCCACTAAGTCTGCCAAACCCGCTCCGTCGCGTCCGCCCGCGCCACTACCGGCCCCCGATGCAATGCTAGCAGCCCCCCCGCCGACACCCGACATAAAAATCGCTGGATAAGACAATGATGGAGTTATACACTCACCGGGCTGCACAGGCGCTGTGTTCCCGTCAGCCGGACCATCCTGACCTCGACGATACACGTCCAGTTCACCTTCCTCCAGCTCTTCTCTCGCCGACGACTGTCCATCCCAACGACATCTGTGGAACGGGGATGAGGACGCGCTGACCGATGGGCCGGCAACCTGCCGCCCGACCGCCGGGACCCAAACTTCCGACCGGACCTGTTGCCTCGACGTCGCTGCAGATCTAGGCGTCTGTCTAGACGATCCTGACGAAGCCTGCCCCCTGGCCGGAACATCACCAGGCGGGGCGGCCGTACCTTGTCCTCCAAATCTTCCATCTGATGGGGGAGGGGTGACAGGGAGCCCAGCCTGCGACTCCCTGCTTACCGCCGGACCCCGTCGCGGCCTGGGATTCCTGCCAGGACGCAGGGCCTGAGAAGGGGCGGTCCTCGCAGCTGCCTGGCCTGCAGCGTCCGGGATCGGGCTCCCTCTGCGACGCCGTGTCCGCGGGACTGCCTCCGGACTGAGGCGCTCTGGAGGTCGGGACCGCCGAGAGGGACGGGTCGACCCGGCCTGCGTCGCCGTCACCCCCGGCAACGCTCTCTGCCTGCTCTGAGCAGGAGCGGTTGTTGCCGACTCCCCCCCCGCCGCCATAGCCATGCTTGTAAGGGGGCCGGGGGAGGGGAGCCTGTCCTGTGCAACAGACCCCGAACGCCGGGCCCGACGTGGCGAAACGACGTCCGGGATCTTAGTTATTGCATCCACGGTCTCCTCTAGCCATCCGGGACCGTGGTGCACAGCAGCGGCACGCAGCCGCTCTAACATTAAAGACTCTGCCATCCTGAGAAGCACGGGCAACGGGGAGCTTACTGTTTCTGTGTTACTCCTCCCGCTGCTTCCGGCTCAATGCCGAGAAACAGCGGGAAGCTCAGTAACGGCCCCCCGTCCCCCTTAACTCCTCCCCGTCCCCCCTCCAACTCCCTCCAACTCTCCCTCACCTAATTAACCCTTTCCCTACGAGGACGGTCATGTCGGCTTCCCTTAATCCCTGCAGGCTGCGTCCAGCCTCTTCTGGAAATCTATTTAGTTACGGTTCCATCTTTTCCCATTTCACCAGTCAGGCCAATGGCTAGCGCCACCCGATCCCTTTCCCCTACCCTTTCGGAAACATTTTGCAGATCCGTGTGAAGTCCTGCCGCAGGAGGAGCAACTATGCTTGAACTTACAGCCAGGCCAGAACTTGCATTGGCCCTCATTAAATTGCCAACAAAACCTGTTTTACTTCCAGATGCCGCCGCACTTCGACCAGGGTTTGAAGAGGGGCCAACAGCACCGACTGCGCCTTGAAAGGACTGGCCATAACGCGCAACCATAACCCTATGTCTTTATTATCCCACCTGATGTTGGGACGCACTGCCTTCTACAGTTTTATGTTTGTGATGGATGACACTGATTGGCATCTGTCACAGACCTCCATTAAACGTATGCATCGGGAAGCTCCAGTGATGTAACTCTCCATAAATGGCCAATTATTGCTGGAGCCTCCCAACGCAGCAGAGGCTGCCCTGCCCGCCCACACGGTGGTCCCACAAGACTGTTTCAGTTGATGTCCCCGACTGCTCTGAAAGTTACATCACTTGAGCTACCCCATGGAAGTTCCAATGATGTCGCTTTTCCGGGCAGAGATAGCAGCTGGAGACTCTGGCTGCTTTAATTAAAGTTCCTGCAGTCTTGGAGGATATTGGGTCACCGTGTGGGTGGTGTCCGGGGTCCCAGGCCAGAGCGCCTCTAATGCTGTGGAGGGGGACTCCGGTACAAGGAGGGGTTTCCCAGTACCTGCAATCCTCTAAGGCATTCATGAAAAACATTGGGCAGTATTACTGATGTGTCTGTGTCTAGAATGTGCAGAAAAAAGTGACACATTTTGATGTAATATGGCGCATTCTATTTTAGACCAGATGTTTACGGCTCACTAGACACTACAAAGGGTTCTGAAAGGGGGTGTGACTTAGCAGAAAGAGGGCATGGCTTAAAATGTGGCAAAAATCGGACATTAAATTCTGTTGCAAAATAAGCCAAATCAAAGGTGGTATAAGAAAGAGAAATATCAAGCAAGATTCAACAAATTTATCATACAGTGTGCACCACTCTGATAAATTTGGCGCATCTTCTGACTGCCTGGTCTAAGTTTAAACTGACTAAATCGTATACAGTATTAGTAAATCTGCCCCATTGAGTTACATGAAAATATTATTTTTGCTGTCATGGAATTATTATAGAGTTGAAAGGGAGCTTTATTAATCCCTATGTAGTGAGCTCCCCCTAGTGGTAGCTGCAGGCAAACAGCTCATGTAACTGGCTATTTTAAGATAAGCAGGGAATTTAGATGTATGTATGAGAGAAACATACAGCTCTAGCCCCTATAAAGAATTCTGGATCCATGTACATTAACTATAATTAAATTATAGGTACATTTTCCTGCCCTAAACCACCTCTTCTAATCCCTACACCCTCTTAAACAATTACAATGGGGAAGAAAAATGTTGCCATCTCCACCAACGTGCTTGGAAACCCCCTTTAAAATCCCTGCATTTGTCCCTGCATTTGCAATTCAAATGAGAATATAGGTGTGGTGGAAGAGCAGAGAAGCGATGGATCCATCCCTTTTGGAAGCTTTTGAACCAGTTTATTTTTGACCCTTAGGAGCTGTGCAGTGGTGGGCCTCTGCACTTGTATGACTATTGAGCTGTAGCGATGATATGCTATTGTCCTTTCTCAGTGTATTGTATTTCCCTCTTTCCTTAAAGTATGAGGCCAATGCACAGGACGTCAAAAAATCGCCCGTAATTACGGGCCCATTCGTTTCTATGGCCGACGGACACCTTCCAGTAAATTTCTGTGAGGGTGTCCCTGCCGTAGAAACCTTCCGAAAAAAATAGGACATGTCCTATTTTTTTATTTTACGGACCGTGCTCCCGGGTCGTAATTACGGGCACGGTCGTGTGCATGGAGCCTGAAACAGAATTTTTTTAACACTAATGTAGAACTCCCTATCTACAAGATCATTTTTTTTATTGTGCTGACTGTGTTATCATTCTATTCTTTAGTATAGCAGTAAAGAGTAACTTTCTGTTATTCAGTACTCACTCATTCACTTGAGCACAAATAATGCCAATTATGCCTGTTTGGACACATTAATACCCATTCTGTGGGGCACTATATGCCTTTAGTGACGACTAGTGGTTTTAATGCTTCAGATTCATTGAAATGAGAACGTTTTGCCATATTATTGCTTTATTGTGATCATATTACTTAAGAAAACGAAACACGTTTAATTTCCATAGCCAAATAATATTTAAAAAAAAAATAAAAAATAAACTTTATTCTGCTATATGTGACTGCTGTAAAAATTGTGTTAAAAAATGTCTACATTAAAAGAAAAAGAATTACACAGTCATAGTGACATGTCAGAATTTTTGATCCGTGGTGGTCCAAGCACTGTGACCCCCACAGATCGCTAAAACAAAGCGGCAGGAGCACTCGGGTGAGACTTGAGCTGCTTGGTTTCTGATCGGCTTTTCTCGGAAAGCCGATGTAACGTTGTACACACCCAATAGACAGTCTATGGGGCCATACACCATTACATCAGCTTTCCGAGAAAAGCCGACCTGAAACGAAGCAGCTCAGCGCTCACTCGAGTGCTCCTGCCGCTTTGTTTTAGCAATCGGTGGGGGACTCAGTGCTCGGACCCCCATTGATCAAAACTTCTGACATGTCACTATAACATGTAAGAAGTTTTCTGAAAGTTTGGTTAACCTTTAATAAATATTGTAAACTCTAGTAGGGATTAGAAGTGATTTAGCAAAATATTGATGTTACTAGACATTTTTTTCATTAAGCAGGCCATTTTTGGAATTGCTAAATATTTTTGAAAAAATTTGAAGACCGATGATCTACTTTTAACCAGAACTGTTGAGGAACATAAACGAAACCTGTGCTTATTAACATTGCATTCTGCAGTCATCAATGATTTTTTTTTTTTTACAACTGTTGCAGGGTAAGCAACTGAAGTTAAACCCACTGGGACAAATTTACTGGAACTGGTGTTTGATATGTACATTTTTGTTTGAAGCCTGTAGGCGTAAGCTGCGTCAAATTTATTTAGAGGCGCACACTTCTTAACAAATTTGTCGCATCTTGTGCTGTCCGTGCATCACAAAATTAAATTGATGCCAGCCATGAGATGGCGTAGAGTTCCACTATAATTTACGCCATATGCTGGCATAAATTATAGTAAATATATAAGGCAGTGGTGGCCTCGCCCCTCCCACTAAGCCCCACCCACCTTCCTGGAGTAAAAGAGAAAAAGTTGCAAAATCTTTACGCCATTTGCGATTTTTTTATGCAAAAGAACTGGAGTAGATTGTTTGATACATTACCCCACTAACTGTGGATTATATGAGCCTATAGTACTAGGATGGCCACGTGAACATGCTCACAAAAGCTATATCTAAGCGTCTTAAAGGGTTATTCCCATCTTAGACATTTATGGCATATTTACCGAACATGCTCTAAATGCCTGATAGACTGGGACCCCCACTGATCCTACATTTATGGCATATCCTCTATATCAGAATACACTTTTAAGAGATTTGCTGGTTTTATCGTATGGTTGTATAATAGATGTTACTTTATTTTTGCATTTCCGACTAGAGTGTGATCACGTGTAGATTGACACATAGATTTATGTTTTTCATTTCAGATTGCTGCTCACTTTGGATGTGATGTTCGGATCGCTTTGCAAGCGCTACCACGCCGCACTTCTCCTGTGTACTTGTTCTTAATAAAGGTTTTCCAGGAAAGAGAAAAGGCTGAGGAAATCCCACTTCTGTTTCCTGCACAGGAGGTTAATGTTCTCGTAAATACTCATTATTATAGCCCCTCCCTTATAGAAACTCAGGGAGGGCAATGTTTGAAGAGCAAGCAGCTCTGATCTGCGTGAAGCAAACATGTTGTACAGAACAGTAAGAAAATATATTTACCACTGCATGCATTGTGTAGAAATACTCTGCTAGTCTCTTTCTGACATCATTAAAAGGTTGGCAGCATCAAAAATTAACCAATGCATGGCATTAATTCTACAATCAGTGACATGTAGCTGCTAAAACAACCAAGCTTTTCCTTGGGTGCATCTGACCTGGGCTGGGGGGAGGGGGCAGGAGCCAAAGTACAGAGAGCCAATGACCTTGAATTACTACCGTATGTGATAACTGTCTACTGTGCCCCCTAAGGTCAAAACTTCAGAATGTCAGAGTACATTAAAGGGTCATACCTGCCACATACACATTAGGGGCAAACACTGGATCTAAAATCTTGCTGTCAGAACAATACAAAACAAAAAATATATACATATAATACAGTGAAAATATAAATAGTGCCGTACAGTGCCCAGAAAAGTAGTACCTATAACAACTAAACAATGCCACATACTTTCTAATATAAATAGTGCCACACAGTGCATACAAGAATATTCCATACAGTGTGTCATATATCGTCCAGATAAATAGTGCCATACATCATATTGTGCCCCACTGTGCCACTTTACTGTTATTTAGTGGCACCTGGGTGCCATACAGTGCCCCCTTAATATCATTCAGTGCACTTTTACTACAACGCAGTGTCCCCATAGTGTCGTATAGTGGCCAGTAACCCCTTAGTGCCATACAGTGCTGCCTTAGTGCCATATCGTCGCAAATTTTCTGCAGTGCTTCGTAGTGCCCGCTAGTGTTCCTTTACTACCAATGTTCCCTCAGTGCCATACAGTACCCGTATGTGGTCTCTTAGTTTGATATACTGCCCATAAGTCCCCGATACTTGTAACGTACCTATGCACTCTTCCTCATTGGCTCTGAGCTCTTAGGCTTAAGTCAGCCTTTATTTTAATTTGTGGTCCACCCACAAAATAGTTAGGGCACATTCAGACATGGCGGAATCGCTGTGAAATTCCGCTGCGGACAGTCCGCAGTGGAATTCTCCGGCGGCCGTTTTTCACATTTGTTAAAATACATTTTTAGGCAAGTTAGTTCAGACGTTGCGGAAAACTCTGCTGCGGACCATAGGCTGCAGTGCAGAATTTTCCCTCTGCAGCACGCACTGTCTGTTGCGGAGAAGAAGCAGAATTTCACTGCGGATTTCAGCCTTTGCAATGAAAAACTGAAGTCTGCTGTGTTTTCTGCAAAGTCTGAATTACCTGTCAAATATGCAAATGTTGGTGCAGATTCGTTGCGTAATTGCCCCAAATCTGCACCATTTGCAGCGGAAAAATTCTGCCACGTCTGAACGTGCCCTCAAACAAAATAAAGAAAATAAAAACGGAACTTGGCTCCTGTCTGGCTTTGCCAGGTGCTAATTTGATGCTGGCAAACTCAGGCAGGATTCTGTGCCACTGCTTTTTCTAGGAACCTCAACACTAGGTTAATATATTTTCTGGCTCATTGCTTACTCCGTCTGCTCAGTGAGTTAATTTCTAAACGTATTAGAACCTGTTATTAACATGCATGGTTTGAGATTGGGGTGTTTTTATCACCCTTCAGATACTACGGTAGAAATCTGGATGAATCCACCAGTCAACAAAATCACCCCACCAATAGATCTGAATTGGGTGGGAGGGCAGAAAAACAAATGTTTTAGAAGGACAGCGCTCGTCTAGATCTCCTTCTTACTTCTAGGGTTCCAAGTTATTTTTTATTTCCTATTATGTTATGCCATGATGCACTGCCCCATCATGCCCATCTAGAAGTGTCGTAAATTGGGGGTTACTTTCCATGGTCAAGATTGCGTTTTTCCGCTTGACTTAAAACTTCTATATCATGTAACATAAAACCGTGTATCATGAAACAGGATCATTGGCGTGTGGAAACATTGATGCTCTACATCACTTCTGTCTTGCTTCGCATGTACCATCTTTGTATACCTGTCTTTGTTTGTCTCCTCATTCACACCTAGACTGCAAATTGTATACACAAAGTGATGTAATTTTACTTACTTCTGAATCTCAGCCTTTCAATGATAGGCTTATTGATCCTTGGTATTTTTTTTTTTTTGCAGCAGAATACATGGACCATTTGCTGATATAGCCTTTATCTGCATAATAATCAAAATCTTGTATCATACGTGGTTAAACCTTAAAAATACTAATACCTTAGGGCAGAGGTCCCCAACCTTTTAGACCTTGTGAGCCACATTCCAAACATTGAGAAACATGTGGCTGAAGTGAAGAAAGTGGTACAAGTGGTATTGTATGTTTTAAGTGGTACATATAGAAGAAAATGTGTATTATACCCTCAAAATTGGCACGGTTTAGGGGTTAAATATGTCTTTATTATAGTAAAATTAGAAATATTATTGTAGCCAAGGCATATGTTCATAACTCAGGGATCCTATGGCAAGCCACACAACTGTGGGTCATGAGCCACATGTGGCTCCCGAGCCACTGGTTGGGGACCACTGCCTTAGGGCATTGGTGTTTTTATATTATATTATTGCTGAACATATAAAGAGGAAACATATCCCATAAACATTTTTGCTCAACACTATTAAATAGTTCTGAAAAAAATACTAAGGTTTCTAGTTTTCCCTGGAAAAGTATTATTTTATCATTCATTATACCAACTGCTAAGAACCATCATCTCAATACTCTTTATTTACTTGATTAGGTTTCCTAGAAAAGGCTTTCCAGAAATCTTTACTAATCCATGGGAAACCTTCCTACTTCATGTTCATGAATCTGAGCACTGCATGACATGCTGACAACTAGATTCAACTCTCAAAAAGGATAAACATTACTACAAAAAGATTTTCCTACCAGCTGTAAAAAATATGGCTATGCTAGTAAATCCAGATGTTAATCCTAATATCCCAAAAGCATAAGACCAAACAACTAATATCTGGGCATCCAAGACATATCTGAGACATTGGGGAATGAGGTTTAGCATATTTATTTTCATATAAAGATTCCCCCAAAACATCCATTCTTTACATTTATGTTGGCATCACATAAATCAATGGCTTTCAATGGGTTAATCTTTATCATCAACAATGGTAGCTGTCACATTGGGTTCGTAGACCCACTGGACCGTACCGCCTTGGCGGTATGGCAGCTGGCCAATAGGGCGTAGGAAACAGTCTATAGTTCGTATAGGGTACCTGTGGCAGCTCGGACAATAGCAAGGCAGGCTCGGCTGGGACTAGGCAACAGGCAGACGTCAGGCATGGAGTAGCAGGACAGGTGTGGTATGCAGCACAGCACGACTACAGCTCAGCACGGCACTAGACTAGGATAGCACGGGATACAGGATACAGGTACGGGAAACACTGGGAACTGGAAGAACTAGGATATGACAAACAACGCTCAGGCATGGGAGGATGGGGCTGGGACCTTCTTATAGCCCAGGGTACTCAGGGAGCAATCAGCTCAATCTCCCACCTGCGTGCACTTTGGCTTCTTAAGTCTGGACTGAGCTCGCGAGCGCACCCTGGTGGTCACTGTGGAACAGAATGGCCGTATGTGCAGACATCTCTGGAGAGAAGGGAGTCGACTGGATGGAAGGAGTTCGTGGTCAGCGACCACGGACGTTACAGTATCCCCCCCCCTTACGCCCCCTCCTCTTGGGACCAGAACGAGAGAGAAACCTCCTAATGAGGGTAGGAGCGTTGAGATTCACTTCTGGCTCCAAGGACCTCTCTTCTGGACCAAACCCCTTCCAATCTACTAAATAAAAGGTTCTTCCTCTTACTCTTTTAATGTTCAGGATCTCCTTAATCTCGAAGGTGTCTGAAGGATTGCTGTAGGCAACCACAGGGCTAGGAGTCTTGGTAAAGCGGTTCAGAACCACCGGCTTCAGGAGGCAGATATAGAAGCAGTTGGGGATCTTGAGGGTAGGAGGCAGCCGAAGCTTGTAGGCGACAGGGTTGATCTGCTGTAGGATCTCGAAGGGTCCGAGGAACCTGGGAGCAAATTTGTATGATGGCACCCTCAGTCGAATATTCCTGGAGGACAGCCAGACCTTCGTGCCAGTGAGAAACTGAGGAGGTTCTCTTCTCCTTGTGTCCGCCTTCCGTTTCATGCAGTCGACCGCCAGCAGGATGGAGGATCGAGTCTGCTGCCAGATCTGCAGAAAGTCCCTAAAAGCAGTGTCAGATTCTGGTACCTTGGACGTATCAGTCACCAGGAGAGGAATTTGTGGGTGTATTCCTTGTGGACTCGCTGGTGTGATTATTGTATGAGAATTCAGCCCACGGGAGCAACTGCACCCAGTCATCATGCTGCATGATGAAGTGGCAAAGGTAGTTCTCCACGATCTGATTGATCCTCTCGACCTGACCATTGGACTGAGGATGGTAGGCAGAGGAAAAGTCCAACTTTACACCTAGGAGTCCGCAGAGGGCTCTCCAGAACTTTGAGATGAACTGAACCCCCCGATCAGACACAATATGCTGTGGCAAGCCGTGCAGGCGGTAGATGTGTTGGATGAAAAGCTTGGCCAGTTGAGGAGCAGAAGGAAGACTGGTCAGAGGAACGAAATGGGTGATCTTCGAAAATCGATCCACCACCACCCAGACAGTACTGCATCCAGCAGAGAGAGGCTGGTCAGTGATAAAGTCCATAGCTATATGCTGCCAGGGAGCATGGGGCACAGGTAATAGCTGGAGCATGCCAGCAGGTCTGGAGTGGGTGACCTTGTTAACTGTACACACAGCAGAAAGTCCATAATGTTCTTGGACAGCGTGGGCTACCAGAAATGACGGGCAATCAGATCTGGGGTCTTACGGGTCCCCGCGTGACCTGTCAGTCTGGAGGAGTGTCCCCAGCCGAAGATTCTCCCTCTGTCAGACAGGCGCACAAAAGTCCTCCCTGGAGGAATGTCCCCAACTTGCAGGGGGTTGACAGAGACAATCAGGGGCGTAGCTAAAGGCTCATGGGCCCGGGTGCAAGAATTCAGCTTGGGCCCCCCTACCACTCCCCAACACCACCATCATCATCAGCGCGCGCCTATGCCCAGACGCCTTGCCCAACAGCCCCCATAGTATAATGCCCCCACACAGTATAATGCTCCCATAGCTGCCCCCACACAGTATAATGGCCCATAGCTGCCTCCACACAGTATAATGGCCCATACCTGCCTCCACACAGTATAATGGCCCATAGCTGCCTCCACACAGTATAATGGCCCATAGCTGCCTCCACACAGTATAATGGCCCATAGCTGCCTCCACACAGTATAATGGCCCATAGCTGCCCCCACACAGTATAATGGCCCCCATAGCTGCCACCACACAGTATAATGGCCATCATTGCTGCGGCGTTCATGGCTCACGGGCACAGTGAATTCTGGAGCAAGGGGCCGTCAGCTCCTTGCTCCAGCATTGAATTAAATTGTATCTGTGTCCTGCACAGATACAGTACTTGGCACATGAACCACAATTTTAAATACAGAAAGCTTGATACAGCACGATACAGCACGATACGATACAATACATTCCACATACACACATACACACATACACACACACACACACACACACAATGACCTCCTCACCTGTTTTCTGGTGATCGGCTCCAACTTGCGTCCAGGCTCTCTTCCTCCGTCCGCACCACGCTGCATCCTCTTCCTGAATGTATGGAACGCCCCTCACGTGATGTCACATGGTACATCACGTGAGGGGCGTTCCATGCACCATGTGATCGCGATATCAGGCTTAGGGGCCCGGTCGCAACTGCGACCGCTGCGACCCCTATAGCTACGCCAGTTGAGACAATGCAAGACGGATCAATAATGTTCTGTGGAATTTCCATGGTGTTTTCTGTCCCGAAAGACCTGGACAATGCATCGGTCCTCACATTTTTGTCAGCCGGGCGATAAAGGAGCTCAAACTGGAACTTTGTAAAGAACAGCAACCACCTGGCCTGACGAGGATTCAGCCGTTGGGCCGTCTGGAGATAGGTGAGATTCTTGTGGTCCGTAAAAATTAGGATGGAATGAGCTGCACCCTCTAGTAGATGTCTCCACTCCTCCAGAGCCAATTTGATAGCCAGTAACTCCCGATCCACAATCAAGTAGTTGCGTTCTGCGGAAGAGAAGAGCTTAGAGAAATATCCACATACCATTGACTTGCCCTTGGAACCTCTATGGAACAGGAGTGCACCAGCACCGACAGAGGAGGCGTCCACCTCCAACTAGAACTGTAGAGAGACATCTGGATGATGGAGGATAGAGGCTGACGTGAAGGCACTCTTCAGGCTATTGAATGCGGACTCTGCCTCAGGAGTCCACACCTTGGCGTTCATGCCCTTCTTGGTGAGGTTAGAGATAGGATATGTCAGTAAGGTGAAGTTTGGGATGAACTGTCTGTAAAAATTGGCAAATTCCAGAAAGCGTTGTATGGCACTCAAGCCTTGAGGGCGTGGCCATTCCAGGACGGACTTTACCTTTTCAGGATCCATCTCGAGACCTCGATTCGAGACGATGTAGCCCAGGAAGGGTAGAGCATCTCTCTCAAACACGCACTTCTCCAACTTAGTGTAAAGACGATTCTCCCTTAACCGCAGCAAAACTTGACGGACATGTCTCTGATGAGTCATAGGATCTGGAGAAAAAAATCAAGATGTCATCAAGATAGACTACTACGCAAACATTGAGGAGGTCACGGAAGATGTCATTAACAAACTCCTGGAAGACCGCGGGAGCATTACACAGGCCGAAGGGCATTACTAGATATTCATAGTGTCCATCACGGGTGTTAAATGCAGTCTTCCATTCGTCACCCCGGCGAATCCGGATTAGGTTGTAAGCCCCACGCAGGTCTAGTTTGGAAAAAATCTTGGCGTAGACGATCAAATAGTTCTGACATCAATGGCAACGGGTACTTATTTTTCACCGTGATCTGGTTGAGACCCCGGTAGTCGATACAGGGACGCAGAGAACCATCCTTTTTCTTGACGGAGAAGAAACCGGCTCCTGCCGGGGAGGAAGATTTCCGTATGAAGCCCCGCTCCAAGTTCTCTTTAACATAGGCAGACATGGACAGAGTCTCTGGTAAGGAGAGAGGATATACCCTACCAAGGGGAAGGGATGCACCAGGAATCAGCTCGATAGGGCAGTCATACGCCCGGTGTGGGGGCAGCGTCTCCACCTTCCTCTTGCTGAAGACGTCCGAAAATGCAGCATAAGGACCAGGCAATCCTGCCAATGACTGAGGCAGAGGAGGCTGAGCCGAACAAATCTGTCCCAGGCAACGGTTGTGACACTCGGGGCCCCACTGGAAAACCTCTCCAGAGTTCCAGTCCAGGACTGGGGCATGTAATTGGAGCCAAGGCAGGCCCAGCAGCACGGGGTTAGGATTAACGTCTTGGACAAGACAAAGAACGATAACAGCTCGGAGTGGAGAGCTCCCACTTGGAACCTCAGCGGCTATGTTACAGTTATAACTGGGTCTGGCAGAGGTAGTCCATTTACCGATGCAACCGTCAATGGCCTCTCCAGAGGGGTAGTGGGTAATTGAAGAAGATCCACCAGGTCTCTACAAATTAAATTAGCAGCGGATCCAGAGTCCAGATACGCAGAGACCCGATGCGTTTTCTCTTCGGACACTATGGTTTACCCAAGGTTGTATCTCCTAGCAGCCCTAGGTTTTGGGACTTTTGGGGACACAGACGCACAAGATGGCCTCCGAGGCCGCAATATAGACAGAGTACCCGAAGTGCGTCTGCATTGTTTCTCCTGGGTAGATAGCTTACACTGGTCCATTTTCACAGACTCCTTAGGAGGATCGGCACCTGAGGACAGAAGAGGTTGCTACAAGGGTGGGGCCGGACTAGGAAGGCCTTCCTCCTGACAAGCTTCTTGGAGCTGTTCTCAGATCCTCATATCAATCCAGGCGGACAGAAGGATGAGGTCATCCAGGGTAGACAGTAGATCTCGAGCGGCAAGTTCGTTCTTAATCTTAGGCGACAGTCCCTGCCAGAATGTAGTCACCAGGGCCTCATTGTTCCACAACAATTCTCGCACCAGGGTGCGAAAGTGGATGGCGTACTCGCCCACAGGGGTGTCTCCTTGGCGTATGTTTAGCAAGGAAGCCGCTGCAGATGAGACTCGTCCAGGCTCCTCAAACACCATGCAAAAAGTCCGGAGGAAGCCCTGGAAGTCACGGGTCTCTGGTCCTTGTCTCTCCCAGATAGGATTCGCCCATGCCTGTGAGGAGAGAGATGATGAAAGCGACCCTTGCGCCATCAGACGAAAATGCCCTTGCATATAGGCTGAAGTGGATCTGTCACTGGTTCAAAAATCCACGACAGGTACCTGCGTCTCCATCATAGCGTTCAGGAAGGGGCAAAGAAAAACGGGGATCCACACTGCCAGGAGGTGTAGTCTTAGGATCAACACTGCCAGGAGGTGTAGTAGGAGGAACGGCAGCTTGTGCCTCCTGCTGATGTGCGAGAATGTTCAAGGCCTGGAGGAGTCGGTCCTGTCGAGACCGGAGGTCCAGCATAGCCGCCCGCATCTCTTGTGACGTCATCTTGGTCTTAGATCGACCAGCGGGGTCCATGGACTGAGCGTACTGTCACATTGGGTTCGTGGACCCACTGGACCATACCACCTTGGCGGTATGGTCGCTGGCCAACAGGGCGCAGGAAACAGTCTATAGAGTCATATAGGGTACCTGTGACAGCTCGGACAGTAGCAAGGCAGGCTCAGCTGGGACTGGGGAACAGGCAGACGTCAGGCGTGGAGTAGCAGGACAGGTGTGGTATGCAGCACAGCACGACTACAGCTCAGCACGGCACTTGACTAGGATAGCACGGGATACAGGTACGGGAAACACTGGGAACTGGAAGACACTAGGAGACCATTTGCATAGACAAACTAGGATACAACAAACAACGCTCAGGCATGGGAGGATGTGGCTGGGACCTTCTTATAGGCCAGGGTGCTCTGGGAGCAATCAGCTCAATCTCCCACGTGCATGCTCTTTGGCTTCTTAAAGGGAACCTGTCACCAGCATTTCACCTATTGAACTTTACTTATCTTTCACTGGCTGCTGCTATCAAAAGTTCATTGCCATTATCCCCTCTCCTAAACTCCTCTCCAACTGTAAATAACGGTCTGCAAACATTTTGCGCCTTTTATCGTAATAATCCGGTGTCCCTTTGTACACACACACCAGAAGAGGACATCAATGCACAAGCGCGGGATCTTGTGTGCTGGGGGAAGGCAAAGAGCTGTCAATCAAAAGTAAGGAGGCGGGGTAAACTCGTAAAGACTTGAGGAATGAAGATATGACTCTTTTCAAATTAAGAAATTACTCTTTTATGCTCATTAGCATACAGTGCAGGGACACTAAAAAACTGACTACTAAGGATACGGAGCTGACTAAGAAGACAATTATAGGTTATATAGAAATTATTTTTCACCCTCTACCACCAGGTATTGCTGGTTTAATAGGTGAAATGCTGATGACAGGTTCTCTTTAAGTCTGGTCACTGTGGAACAGGACGGCCGTATGTGCAGACATCTCTGGAAAGAAGGGCGTCGACTGGATGGAAGGAGTTAATGGTCAGCGACCACGGACGTTACAGTAGCTTAGTATTAGTAAAACACAAAGGGGAAAATAATTTATTTTTTACGCCAGTCTAAATATAAAGTACACCGGAGTAAAAAGGTGCACGCCTTTTAATAAATTATGTGCATCTCTGGTTGTTCGTGCGCTAGAAAGGGAAATGTACGCCAGATACAAGCTGGCGTAGAATTCCCCTAGAATTTACGCCAGCCTCTGGAGTAAATTATTGTAAATGTCTTGAGTGGTGAGTGGCCCCGCCCCATTCTGCTCAGCTCCACCCACTTAAAAGGGGCGGAGGCAGCGTAAATGCATCAAAAGTTGAATTTTTGGGTGCAAACAGCTACTTGTGATGCATTTATGACTAGAAACGTGGATAAATAACCCTCACAAAGATAGATATATATATATATATATATATATATATATGCCGCTAACGGGACCTGTTGATATGTCAGTGGCTGTTCTCTATAAAAGTCTTTGTGTAATTGTAGATTTACTTTTATTTTTAGTGTAGCTTTCAGCCAGTTTTTCTTTTGCAGGAACTCCTCTTGTGTTGGGGTGCAAATATTTTATGTAACATTCTGCAGTAAGATTCCTATTATTATTATTATTATTATTATTATTATTATTATTATTAGCCAAATTAAAAAAAATCTTCCCATATTAAAATTTTTAATTTCATCTTGTGGCTAAGATCATTTATCATGCATTTTTTCTGACAGGATTACATATACAGGTCACCAGGTAGTCTACGTATGTGCTGTCAGTCTAGTAGTGTCTCAAACACTATACGGTTACAAAACGCAATATATAGAACACTAGACAAAATGTAAACAGTAGCCTGTACACAATTTACATTGCACATGCAAACTGTAGCTGGTGACTTGTTCCTTGGAAGTATTTCTGCCTACTTCTGATGAAGCAGCTATGTCATAAGGGAAGAATTTTCCTGCTATGCTTAGCACAAATAAATGTGCATACTGGGGAGAGCACCTGCTTCAGAGGCGATACTGCAGCTGTTGTGATAGCTGAAGACCTAAATTTAAGTTGTCCATGTGTTACTTTCTTTCCTTTACACAACGGCAGGTCACTCATTAAAAAGAAAAAGCTTATATGTTATGAGGAATATGTGTAGGAATATGTTATCACAAATATGGAAGAGTATAGAGGGTAAAATGGAAACTAGGATTGGCATGTAACCTAGATATGGCGGATATTACCATTGAGTTGTCAGTAGATGAACAAATCAATTCTATACAAATGTTTTTTTTTTGTGAATTTCCCAACAGTTTCGGATTTCAGCGAATCACACAGGAGGCCACAATTTTACAGATAGAAAAAAATAGAAGGATCACATGACCTCAGGTGGCGGCCCTGAAGCCTTCTCTCATAATGTCTTGCAGGCAGCCCTCTCTCTAGCACAGCCAATTATAAGGGGTATAGGTGTGAGTCACTGATGGCTCAGTGGGGGACATTCATATGATATTTTGTGCTGCATAAAAGATGCGATCAGCCGATGAATGAGCCTTTCCCCGTTTATCGACTGATCGTTGCCCTGTTTACTCAAGGCAATGATTGGGAATGAGGTAGCCATTGCTGTGAGTGAGTGTTGCTGCAGCTGTACAATTCTGTGTATCACCAATGTTTATCACATTATTCACAAATATTCTTCAATAATATAAATCCTGCTGCTGATCGCATGCTGCTGCCTTCTGAAACAGACATCACGGCGATGGCATCACTCATTGTTATGCATATATCTAATAGTGCCAAAAATTGGCATATTGTTCTGCGTCAAGCATTCATACAGTACCATTATACTTCAGTCTGTGTCCAAGTGACATTTTGTTTTGGAAATAAATAAATATTAATTTAAATGTAAATCCTGGTGCTGATAGCGTGTCTATGCCTGCTGATAAAGATGTCGTGGATGTGACATCACTTATTGTTTTGCATATATCTAATTGCTAATAAGAGTGCCACCAAAAATTGCAATATTTTTCTCAATCAAAGAGGTAATACAGCGCCGTTATAAATCAGTTTGTGTCCAAGTGGCAATTGTTTTTAGAATTAATAGAGTAAAAAGCCATTGCTTTTTCACTTTCCAGTATGATCAGGCATACTATTACTGGCACAAGTAGCTATGGTGGTAGAAGTGGTGGATAATATATATTATATAAGCTATTGCTTCTTTCGATACCATCGTGTGTGCATAAACATGACAGGTATATGCCCCAAAAAACTGATAATTTTAATACATTTTAAAAAGCATAAAAAATCAGTGTGTGATTCACTGCAGTGTGTTTTTAAACAGGCTGTTTGTTACCACCGGCTACACTCCGTTTACCCATAGCCATTTATGTCACATATGTGACATTAGTAATGCTGTCTTGGTCTTAAAGAGCTTGCAAGGGGTTAGACCAAATCAGACCCAAAATGAATTTTCGAGGAAATTCGCTCATTTTTAGTTGTCAGTATTATCTTTCCTTTGCCATAAGCTGAATAACTTTGCTACTTCAAGTATTTCTAGGATTGTGTGATGTTAATCCAAAATGTCTTATTTTTTTAAGTATTTTAGAATGCTCTTTTTCACGTCCTGAGTAACCCCTGCTTGAAAACAATGCACACAAGAAAAAGCTGATTTCAGTGAGCAGATTTTTATTTCTAGAGAATTATTAGCAAAATACAGTTTAGACCCAGCATGAAAGTAATAGCTTTAGAGAATTTTTTTTTATAAATCTTTGCCACGTGGTCTATTGTAAAATTGTACCTACACAAACGTCACCCCATTCCCCAATCCGCAACCCTGCTGCCAAAAGTCATTGAAAGGAGCGCAGGACGCACGTGCACAATGCTGCTCCATTCAAAGTCCACAGCACTTACTGAAATTGCCGATCCGGGTTCTGGCGATCGGTGGTTCTCCCAGCTGTTGGACTCCCACCAATCTAACAGTTATCACCTATCCAGTGCATAGGTGATAATTTGTTGTGAGCGGACTATCTATAAATTAGCAAATGCAAACAGCAACTGGCATACTCTTCCCAGATATGGCAGTGATCCCATATTTTGGCGACATTGAATACTGTCACAATAATAGTATATCTATAGTCACATGGCTTTGCCCTTTAAAAGTACGAATCACTAAAAGCGAATGCCCACCAGGTGCTCATTTCAAAATAATCAAAATTGCAAAGTAAAAAAGAAATGAAAATTTTAAAGGGCCAAGATACCTCCCAATCGTCCTGTTGGATTGCCCTGCAAAATAGACCGGTTTAGAAAGGGCTGTCTAGTGGCAGGTTGACTTCAATATAGATATGATGTAATTGAAGTTTGATACTGTAGAGAGTGTAGAAAGTTCGTCATCTCAGAGTATTGATGGTTCCCAGCTATGCTTATGAGCATGTATTAAAATAGAATCTGTGAGATACATACGCATACATCTACATGTGTCTTCAGTTAGATTAACTCTTGTTGATTGCTGAGTGACATATGCATACTAGTGTCTTGTATTTCAGTACAAAGCTTACTTGAATTTTTTTAACTTTCACTGCTTCGTATGCACCTACAAAAGAAAACAAATAATAAGGGTTATTCACTGATATAAAGTAGGTAAAAATATGTGTAATGTTTCAACTTACAGCAATTATTAATAGTTGGTTGTGTTAACGGTTTAAAATACTAAGGGTAAACCTACGTTGTTAAAAAAATTCCTAATGTCAGACATATCCTTTAGGCCCACATTTTCTGCTTGATACTGCAGGTACGGCATAAGTATTACCAATCACTGGCACTACCAGGCACAGATCTTGTCCATAGGCTGTTTCTGGTATTGCAGCTCAGCTCTATTCACTTTAATGGGGCTAAGCTGCAATACCAGGCACAGTCAATGGACAATGCCTGGACAAGCATCATACATTCTGGCTGCCTACAGCCACCACTAGGGGGAACTTAGGAACTCACTGTATACTGTTCACATAGTATGCAGTGACTCCTCTTCGTGTTGACTGCAGGCAACCAGAATTTTACTATTTAAATCTTTAGGGGCATATTATTAAGACTGGCGTTTCAGACGCCAGTCTTATTAATAAGAAAAGTTGGAGTAAACTGTGACACATTTATGGCAATAAAGTAAAAAAAAATTCATACTTGCCGCTTCGCTCCTCTTTTCCACTCCAGGACCCCTTATTACTCTTCCGCGGCTCATGCAAGGTCCTGATGCCAAGCAGCTCCAGGGCCTCATATGTGATTCAGCACTTTAACGACATCAGTGCTGCGTCACATACAACATCTTGACGATGTCCGGCGTCCATATGTTGTATGAGAGTGCTGGAGTGATCGGGTGACCCAGAGGGGAGAACAGGAGCAGCGAGGGCCTCTTAACTGTCCAATGTAGAGCGGGGGGTAGTCTGATCAGGGGGGGGCAAGGTAGGGGACCTTGCTTCGCCCCATAGAGTGAAATCTACGCCAGCTAGGAGTTTGTGTAGATTTGCATTCGTTTTATGGCCTAGATTATAATAAATTTATCGGGCCGTTGCCCCTTTTCTGAAGCCACACCCCTTTCCATAAAACAGGCGATGGTGGTGCAAAAATGTCAAAAGTCTCAATTTGCACCACAAATTGTAACATTTGGGCACTTCTGCAACTTTTTCTACACCAGAAAACTGGCGCAGAAAGGTTGATAACTTAGCCATATTTTTATGCAGAGCATTTGGAGCTCTGTATCTGCGTTCCGACCAGTGTCAAAATATATTAGGAAATCAATCAGCACAGAATATTGGCTCTAATATTAAAAGTACGTCATTCACTTTACAGCTTGGCATATCAAGTATTCTCTTTTCATCATATTAAAAGTATGTTCTTCATAAGTTCTTATTTAGTGTACAATACCATGATATTTAGAATTTCTTATAAGACACGACGGCCTGGTATGTGAGGACTGGAGTCATACACTGTAGTTTATAATGTCAGCAATAAGCCAGGCGTCTTAACATAACTAATTGGAGATGTTTCTCAACATTTCAGGTAAATCATATTCTGACTATGTATGACAGAAATCGATTCCCTTGTCCATTCCCATATTCCATTTCTTTTCAGATTTTGTATACAGCTTGGATACATTTACAGTCGCCCCCCCCCCCCCCAAGAACTGGAAAAGGGTGGGTGAAATGCCGCATTCCGCTTACACATTTAAAGTATCTGAAGCAACTGCTAAATGTGGTAAATTAATCACTGCAGAATGAGAAGGATTGTATGTCCAAGCCACATGCCTCTGCACTGAGTGCTAGCCAGCGACATTGGTATACATAATTCAGCTGCTTGGAAAAGGGATTCACTGCTCCCCAGGGAATGACTTCAGTTGTACAGTATGATAAAGCCTCAACTTGTTTACAGCATTCTAGTTAATTTTTCTATGTCATTACTTCATTCATTTTTTATATTTTTTTATTAAAACATGACTGGATCGTATTTTTCATAAATAAGAAAACTAATAATTGCACAAATGTATTCACAGGGCCAGCATATTCAAACACTAGAACATTAGGACCACGATTTATTGGGAGATGATTTTTGGTGCGTGACTTTTTTGTGAAACTAATACAGTTACTATGTTTCTGCTTCTGCTAATAATGATATATACACCCCAATTGCACCATGGTACAGGACTGTTTTTATCGAACTTATACTTAGTGGCAGGGGTGCACTTAAGACGTACAACCTATGTAGCTGCACAGGGGTCCTTCAGGTAAGAGGGCCAAGTGCTACCATACAATTACTAGTGGAGTGGTACAGCAGTAAGAGATTTTAATAAATGAGGTGGCATATGACTAGCATCCCGAATAGTCCATATACTGTTTTTGTTTCTTTCTGCCCTTGGGTAATGTGATATCACAAGAGTGTTTATATCTGGCAAGCAGCTGTGACATCACATATGACTTTCAGTCAGGTGAGCTATTGTGACATCGCAAGTGCGTTTGGTCAGGTAAGCTGCTGTGACATCAGAAGTGGGTTTTAGTCAGGTACGCTACTTTGATATCACAACTGTGTTACCTAATGGAAACACAGTTGTGATATCACAACTGTGTTTCCATCAGGTAACTGCTGTGACATCAAAACTCTTTGTCAGGTAAGCTTTTGTGACATCACAAGTAGGTTTCCATCCGGTAAACTGCTGTGACATTATAATAGGGTTTCAGTTATGTTACTGTGGCACCATAAATGGGTTTCATTTAGTTACGCTACCGTGATATCACAAGTGGGTTTTAGCCAGGCAAATAGCTGTGACATCACAAGTGTGTTTCAGTTAGAAAAGCTGCTATGACATCCCAACTGTGGTTCATTTAGGTAATCTGCTGTGACAACACAAGTATGTTTCAGTCTGAGAAGCTACTGTGACATCACAACTAGTGTCAGTCAAGTGAGCTTAGGGGCGACATACCATATGTAATGTCAAATTAGCAGTTGGAAATCAAGAGACCCATATACTGTTCTTACACAGGGGCCTTCTGTTGTTTATATCCGCTTCTGTTCGGTAGCATTTATTTAGAGAGTGCACTGCAGTGGCTACAGTTGTGTGAGATTTCTGGTGTCTGAGAGAACCCAAAGGCCCTCTCTACTACAAAGGAGAACTGCAGTATGATAAAGGGTTTGTGCAAAGATTAGATGGCAAATCATGATATTTGCTCTACAATTCAAAAACTGTACTCACACCTATCTTACTATACAAAGAATACCTGCCCTTAAAAAAATATTTATGTATGTCTAACAGTGTATATTCACCGCACTCAATAATACATGACAGTTGGAGGGGTTGTGGAAAAAAATTTGTCACTGTTTGTGTCCAGGGGCCTTAAAGTAAGGGTATTTTCACTCGGCCTATTTTCGGCCGTTTAACCCCTTCAAGACAGCCTGTTTTGGCCTTCAGGACACAGCCAATTTTTTCAAATCTGACATGTTTCACTTTATGTGGTAATAACTTCTGAATGCTTTTACCTATCCAAGCGATTCTGAGATTGTTTTCTCGTGACACATTAGACTTTATGTTACTGGCAAAATTTGCTCGATACATTAAGTATTTAATTGTGAAAAACACCAAAATGTAGCGAAAAATTGCAAAAATTAGCATTTTTCAAAATTTATATCTAGCTGCTTTTAAGACAGATAGTAATACCACACAAAATTGTTGCTAATTAACATCACCCATATGTCTACTTTAGATTGGCATCGTTTTTTGGACATCCTTTTATTTTTCTATGACATCACAAGGCTTAGAACTTTTTCAGCAATTTCTCACATTTTCAAGAAAATTTCAAAAGGCTATTTTTACAGGGGCCAGTTCAGTTGTGAAGTGGATTTTAGAGCCTTATATATTAGAAACCCTCGATAAGTCACCCCATTTTAAAAACTTCACCCCTCAAAGTATTCAAAACAGCATTTAGAAAGTTTCTTAACTCTTTAGATGTTTCATAGGAATTAAGGCAAATTAGATGTGAAATTGTAAAATGTAAAAAAATTGTTTTGCAGAAATTCATTTTTCATCTATTTTTTGGGTAACACAGAAAGTTTTACCAGAGAAATGCAACTTAATATCTATTGCCCAGGTTCTGCACTTTTTAGAAATACCCCACATGAGGCCCTAGTGCACTTATTGACTGAAGCACCGGTCTCAGAAGCAAAGGAGCACCTAGAGGATTTTGGGGCCTCCTTTTTTATTAGAAAATATTTTAGACTCCATGTCGGGTCTGAAAGGCTCTTGCGGCATCAAAACAGTGGAAAGCCCCCAAAAGTGACCCCATTTTGGAAACTACACCCCTTGAGGAAATTATCTAGGGGTATAGTGAGCATTTTGACCCCACAGGTTTTTTGCAGAAATTATTGGAAGTAGGCCGTGAAAATGAAAATCTACATTCTTTCAAAGAAAATGTAGGTTTAGCAAATTTTTTCTAATTTCCACAAGGACTAAAAGGAGAAAATGCCCCTAAGGGACCAAAACAGTGAAAACACCAAAAAAGTGACTCCATTTAGGAAACTACACCCCTTGAAGAATCCATCTAGGGGTGTAGTGAGCATTTTGAACCCACAAGGGTTTCATAGAATTTATTAGAATTAGGCAGTGAAGATAAAAAAAATCCTTTTTTTCCAATAAGACGTAGCTTTAGCGAAAATTTTTTCATTTTCTCAACAAATAAAGGAATAAAAGAACCCCAACATTTGTAAAGCAACTTCTCTGGAGTACGGCAATACCCCATTTGTGGTCATAAACTGCTGTTTGGGCATACAGCAAGGATCAGAAGAGAAGGAGCGCCATTTGGCTTTTGGAGCACAGATTTTGCTGGATTGGTTTCTTGACACCATGTCACTTTTGCAAAGCTCCTAAGGTACCAGTACAGTGGAAACTACCCAAAAGTGACTCCATTCACAAAACTACACCCCTTGAGGAATTCATCTAGGGGTGTAGTGAGCATTTTGACCCCACAGGTGTTTAATAGATTTTATTAGAATTGTGCAGTTTATTACCACATATGGGGTATTGCCGTAATCAGGAGAAATTGCTTTACAAATGTTGTGTTATTTTTTTCCTTTATTTGTTGAGAAAATGAAAAATGTTGAGCTAAAACTATGTCTTATTGAAGAAAAGGGATTGTTTTATTTTCACTACCCAATTCTAATAAATTCTATAAAAAACCTGTGGGGTCAAAATGCTCCCCCTAGATGAATTCCTCAAGGGGTGTAGTTTACTAAATAGAGTCACTTTGTGGGCGTTTTCATTGTTTTGTCCCCTCAGGGGTTTTGCAAATGTGACATGGCCTCTGCAAACCATTCCTGCTAAATGTGATCACCAAAAGCCAAAAGGCGCTCTTTCCCTTCTAAGCCCTGCCGTGTGTCCAAACAGCCGTTTATGACCACATATGGGGTATTGTTTTACTCGAGAGAAACTGCTTTACAAATTTTGTGGTGCTTTTCCCTTTTAGTACTTGTGGAGATACTATACTGTGAGCTCCCCCTAGTGGTGGCTGCAGGTAACCAGCAAGTTATCTTTTAAATCTATGTTTATGAACCAGATTTGGAGCTCTGTATCAGAAGAATAAAGCTCTGACTGCTATAAAGATAAATTAAGAATTTAATCAGCACAGCATTTGGGACCTATAGACTACAATTTATTTTCCATACCGTACTTGAGAGTTCTGTATCCTGATTGCCTATCTTCTTTACATGTGCATTATTAGGAGACAAAACAGTGATTATTGCAATTCTGTATCAGTTAATTATACAATGCAGACTGTCACTATGACAATAATGCTATTTTATTATAAAAAAATTAAGTGACCAGGTTTGTTATAGTCCAGTATTTGTGAGGAAACGTACTTTAATATCATCCTGAAATCTTACAGATTCTTATTTTTCCTGTAATATCACAGGTTTCATTACTTCACATCAGCATTTTTTGCATAGTGTATTATAAGAGATTCAGTGATGAGTAGTAACTAAAAATAATCTTTTTATAGACAATTTTTAGATGAAACAAGATTTAGAAAGCTATAATAACTATTTTTAAAAGATAAATTTTTTTGCTAAAGTATCATACAAATTTTCCATTCTATAATTATACCATCATGACCCGAGACTGACTGATAAAAAGTCATATGGTGTTTTATCTACAGGATACTTGTCACTAGAAATCTTAGCAATAACAACATGAAATTGTAGAAATATTCCGATAATTATGATCAGTACTTTTGCTTGCAGTTGAAGCTTTCATATGTATGGCAGGGAGATTGATAAAAAGGATAAAAAACTTTCCTAAGAGCATGCAAAGGAACATGAGCTCATTTTATTACACTAATAAATTAAAGTCAAGTATGTGGGAAAAAAACCCAATAACAATACTTTTATGTAAGCGCTGGAATTTTAGGTGTGGATGAGGCTGCAAAATAAATGAAAGCCCTAGTATTGACGCACTTGCATTTGTCACAAAGGAGGTTGTTACAGCAGGTAAACAAAGGGGATGTAAGATCTGCGTGACGCCACTGTTGAGGCTGCATGTGTTGTTTTTCAGCGATAGAACATCATGTTGTTTTGTATTAAGTGGGAACTACTAAACTGCCGCTCTCTTATGACACGTTGTCATTGCACTGTGTATTTACTCGAATTTTGGAACATTTTTATTCTTATTAAGTTTATTCGTGTATAACACTAAGAGCACATACCCACCGAGCAAGTGTCGATATTTTGTGCTTGCTTCTATAGACATTTACAAAGAAGTTTGCTAGTAAAGTGAAGCTGCACTTCACACTGTATTGTTAGAAGAAAAACTACTATTTTTCAATTGACCTGAATATTTACAAAAGTTATTCACTTAGGTTAGGTACACTAGTCATGGTCAAAATGCGTTTTTAAACCACAGATTTTTGTTGCGATTTTGAAAAGATTGAGACTAACCGGCGCAATTTTGGCACGTTAGCAGCATACACGTTAGCAGCATAAAAATGCATTTTGACCACAACATGGGAACAAATCCTTAAACTGACCTGCTGACAGTAAAACGTAATAGAGTCTGATTCTGTTGAGATTGAAAAGCAGTAGAAAAGTGTAGAAAAGCAGCTCAGAAGAAGAGCAAATAGATCAAGGTCTTGTAATGAATCGGAGTAGGGAGACGGACAGGTGAGCCCTAATCTACCCGCAACTCAGTCCCTGCCTACTTGCACGGCCCGTTCTAAGTGACGGCGTACAACTGGGCGATGGTCCCTACGCTCAGTAAGTGCAAGCCAGACAACACAAGACAAGGGCACACAGAAGCAAGGGGGGGTAGGGGCAGTTGCCCACGGAGACACCGTGAGCAACAGGCAGTGGTAAACGAGCCAAATCAACTCAGGGAAGTACATAGTAGCAAAATCAGAGCAGGAGAATAGTCAGGCAAGTCAGGGTCAAGTAAGTAACAGCGGTCAAACGGGTGAATAGACGGAATCGCAGAGCCAGCAAACCAGACAATCACAGGCAAGGAGCATGCTGCAAGTGAGGGTATAAATAGACCAAGGGCAGGAGCTAGAACCATCAGGCCAGACTGTGATAGGTTCTCCCTCTCCTCAGCGTGCAAGCCTGAGTGGTAACAGGTAAAGGAAGGAGAGTTCCCCATGAGATTACCGTAAGTTTTTCATTTATCATGCAATAGTGCATGCATCATAGTACTTGGGACTCCCAGTCCACCGTTAAGATTATGCCTGTAAAGCGTAGCTCTATTAATACTAGGTATGGTGCGATTCCAGATACATTTCAATATCAGGCTCTGCACTGTCCGTACATAACAACCTGGTACTAACACTGCAAGCACCCAAAAATAGTACAGAAGTTTGGGGAAGAGTGTCATTTTAATCGCATATACTGTGTCGTCCTATTCAAGAAATATGATATCTGCTCCATTCTTCTAAGTTTCTTACGGTGTGTAAGGGGGAGAGTATAATTAACAGAGAACAGAGACTGGGCATTATTCGCTAACTGGGATATGCACCGGGGAAAGAAAAAACTGATTTGTGGGCTACAACTGTGGTGGGGGGAGAGACAAATGGGATGCCTTAACCTGCAGTCCTGACAATAAAGCATAGCTGAACAGGTCGGTTGGGAGGAAGGTTGGGAGGAGAGGTAACGGGAGAGCTGAGAGTAAGGAGGATTTTGTCTGCAAACTATTGGAGCTTATGTTGAACGGATGCCAATTCAATAACTCTAATGTTGGGATCTGACTGTGTGCAGATGGCCAGGGGTTCAAGGGCTAGTATAAAGAGGAGGGGAGAAAGAGAACATCCCTGACAAATGCTACGGGCAATAGGGAAGTGGGAAGATGAATACACACATCTTTTGCTCAGAATTCCCATTTGAGTAGCACAGGGGTGTTTAGGCACATTACATTCTTACTCCAAGAACTAAGGAGCAGAGGGTTATGTGTATGGTATGATGGTAGAGCCCCCACAGTAACGCCACAGAAAAAGGTTAAATGAAGCCGAAAGTTAGCATAACCGCCTTAACTTTTACTTTCAACTTAACAATATGTACAGTTTGTTTGCCGTTGCTGATGGTGCACTCAACCATAAATATTACATACATTCTTTCCATGTGGGAGGTAGAGCATGTAATTACAACTATCTACAGGTGGTGCAGGCTGGCTAGATAGCAGGCTTGTTGTCCTGTGTGACTGTCAGATTTAGGGCCCCATCCCTTGATGTAAGGATCATGCTCCCATAGTGCCTCCCGCACAGTATAATGCCAAATAGCTGCCCCCGCACAGTAGAATGCCCCCATACAGTATAATGCCCCAATAGAAGCACCCATACAGAATAAAGCCCTATAGCTGTCCTCATACAGCATAATGTCCCCATAGCTGCCCTTATACAGTATAATGCCCCCATAGCTGCCTCCATGCAGTATAATGCCCACACAGATGCCCCCATACAGTATAATGCCCCATAGTGCCACAATGCCCCTGTATCTAGTGCCAAAGTGCCCACTGTAGATAGTGCCCACATAGATGCATGGGCACCGGACACAGTGTCGTCTCGGACACTCGGTTTAGGCACTAGAACTAAACACAGATACTGGATATGGGAAACGGGTTACGGGATACAGGATACAGCTAAGGAACCATTTGCAAGACAAACATAGGGAAGACACAGCATTGCTCAGGCAAGGTAGAAGTGGGCAGAGTCATTTTTAAAGTCCTAGGTGTGTAGGGATTGGACAGGGACTAACCTGCAGGTGCGGCCGCTGGCCCTTTAAGACCAGGGCGAGCGAGCGGGTGCAACCTAGGAGTAACAGCAGAAGGAGAGAGCAGTGTGTGCCGGTGTCTCTGGAGGAGGAGACACCAGCAAGTCCTAGGAGGCCTGCGGTAGCGGCTGCCGGTAAGTAGGGAATGCCGGCGGTCAGCGACCACGAGGATTACAATGGGTGTCTATGTCCTTTCTTCTGGATTTGGGGGGTGGACCTTATTTTGATGAGGGGTAAGTTGGTGCTTGGATTTGTGGAGCTCTCTGCAGTCCTGAAATACAAGTACTAATTTACCC
The DNA here is from genome assembly GCF_050947455.1 of Rhinoderma darwinii. Classification (NCBI taxonomy): domain Eukaryota; kingdom Metazoa; phylum Chordata; class Amphibia; order Anura; family Rhinodermatidae; genus Rhinoderma; species Rhinoderma darwinii. The sequence continues at coordinate 400,929,285 of NC_134687.1, forward strand.
AAATATTAATCTGGATTTGCTTTCAATTAATGGGTCCACTGTTCAAATAGACTTTCATGATGCAACTTGATTCAGCTAGCCCACTCTTTTCAGGCCCACCCTGACAGGGCAGGTCAAAGCCTCAGGGTGTAGCTGTCTTCAAAGTGCCTCATTTAATGGCTGCATTCTTGCTTATAGGGCAGACCTTTATTTATTTATGGGACTAACATACATAGAGATGGGTAACTCAACACGGCATGAATGGCTGATCTATCCCCTGAGGCTCATGAATTACCTAACATGGAAACAGCTAATCTATTTGGTCCCAATTTTATATGGGACCTGAAGGAGAAATATAGAGCTAGAAAATCTTTTGCTGATTCGAAGAAATATTTAAGAAAAAAGTTATGGAACATCCGCATACCAACACTGTATCGTGCGCTGAGAACTGAATCCGTCAGGTCCGCAGGACTGACGGGTTCAGTGACAACGGGTACTGCCTGTCTCTAACACACAGGATCGAGCTGCTATCGATCACATCTATACCGCGTTCCAAATTATTATGCAAATGTTATTTTTCACTGATTTTCCTAAATAGTCGATGAAAATGACAGTCAGTATAATCTTCAAGCCATCAACCGTTGGAGTATAATGCAAATTTTATTGAACAAATCTCCTAATGATAACAGATTTTTTTTTTAGAAGTAAAAAACTCAAAATGCCCTGTTTCAAATTTTTATGCACAACAGAGATCAAAACATTTTAAAGGTTGTAAAGAGAACTATAATGGTAATATGTTGAATTTGCAGCATCAGGAGGTCATATTTACAGAAATCAAAAGCTCTTTCAATAAAAAAAACTTAGCAGGTCAAGTTACATGTTAACATAGGACCCCTTATTTGATATCACCTTCACAATTCTTGCATCCATTGAATTTGTGAGTATTTGGACAGTTTCTGCTGGAATATCTTTGCAGGATGTCAGAATAGCCTCCCAGAGCTTCTGTTTTGATGTGAACTGCCTACCACCCTCATAGATATTTTGCTTGAGGATGCTCCAAAGGTTCTCAATAGGGTTGAGGTCAGGGGAACATGGGGGTCACACCATGAGTTTCTCTCCTTTTCTGCCCATAGCAGCCAATGACACATAGGTATTCTTTGCAGCATGAGATGGTGCATTGTCATGCATAAAGATAATTTTGCTACGGAAGGCACGGTTCTTCTTTTTGTACCACGGAAGAAAGTGGTCAGTCATAAACTCTACGTACTTTGCAAAGGTCATTTTCACAACGTCTGGGACCCTAAAGGGGCCTACCAGCTCTCTCCCCATGATTCCAGCCCAAAACATGACTCCGCCACCTCCTTGCTGACGTCGCAGCCTTGTTGGGACATGGTGACCATTCACCAACCATCCACTACTCCATCCATCTGGACCATCCAGGGTTGCACGGCACTCATCAGTAAACAACACGGTTTGAAAATTAGTCTTCATGTATTTCTGAGCCCACTGCAACCGTTTCTGCTTGTGAGCATTGTTTAGGGGTGGCCGAATAATAGCTTTATGCACACTTGCAAACCTCTGGAGGATCCTACACCTTGAGGTTCGCGGGACTCCAGAGGCACCAGCGGCTTCAAATACCTGTTTGCTGATTTGCAATGGAATTTTAGCAGCTGCTCTCCTAATCCTATTAATTTGTCTGGCAGAAACCTTCCTCATTATGCCTTTATCTGAACGAACCCGTCTGTGCTCTGAATCAGCCACAAATATTTTCACAGTACGAAGGTCACGCTTAAGTTTTCTTGAAATATCCAATGTTTTCATACCTTGTCCAAGGTATTGCATTATTTCACGCTTTTCGGCAGCAGAGAGATCCTTTTTCTTTCCCATATTGCTTGAAACCTGTGGCCTTCTTAATAATGTCCTTTTTAAGTAGTTTTCCTTTGATTGGGCACACCTGGTAAACTAATTATCACAGGTGTCTGAGATTGATTACAATGATCCAAAGAGCCCTAAGACACAATACCATCCATAAGTTTAATTGAAAAACGAATAATTAAATGTTTATGACACTTAAATCCAATGTGCATAATAATTTGGAACACGGTGTACACACGAGAAGAGGAAGTTGACATGACCGCTAGACAATAATTTCACTGATGTTTTTTCTATAGGGTTATCAGGGGTTCCTCTATCAATTCGATGGTGCTTAGTATATATAATAGTATTTAAAGCATAGAAGGAAGGGAAGAACATGTGGCACTCACCATAATGATAAAACTTAATTCCTTTATTATGACATCTTAAAATTGGCCACTTCTAAGGGAAGATGTAGTAGACCTTAACAAGGTAACAGCCTGTTTCACGCTAAATAGTGCTTCTTCTGACCTAACTTACCTGGCGTCACCTGCGTGGTTTTAAAGCCTCGCTCGGCAACCACTAAAAACTTTATGCGCGCATCAGACAATACTAGAGCAATTGCTGCAGCGCGTTAATTAACCGGTCACGGCGCGATGACAACATTGCGTCGGTCATCTGACTGTCCAGGCGTGCCCTAAACTAATTCTCAGGAATACACCTACAAAGAGGAGGACCAAGTCTTTTACTACCCTGTCATCCTACTGAGTCACGTGACTCGCGAAGGACCGATGGAGAGATAGACAATGCCCATAAAACACCTCTTGGGTGGTGCCAACTGCTTTACAATACTCCAATAGACAAAGGTATATAATTACCCTCTGCTGTCGCGGGCAGGAGTACTCTGGTCCTGAGTAGAGATGAGCGAACCGGGACAAACGAACCCGGTTTCGGTCCGAACATCGGGAAAAGTTCGGTTCGCAGCGAATCCGAACTTCACCAGGTCCGGCCGAACACGTTTTGACCGAACCCGGTCAAAAATATTATACAAATCGGCAGCCACTTGTCTCTATCAATCACTGATAGAGAAAAGAGGCTGCTGATTAAAAATAAAATAAAAAGCATTTCATACGTACCCTGTCGTTGTCTTGGTGACGAGTCCCTCTTCTTCCTCCAGTCCGACCTTCTTTCCTGACGTGGCACCCTGTGATTGGCTGCAGAGGCCGCTGCAGCCTGTGATTGGCTGCAGAGGTCGCGGCAGCCTGTGATTGGCTGCAGCGGTCACATGGGCTGTAACGTCATCCAGGAATGTCGGGCCGGATGTCGAGAGGGACGCGTCACCATGGCAATGGCCGGGAGACCGGACTGGAGGAAGCAGAAAGTTCTCGGTAAGTATGAACGTCTTTTTTTTTTACAGGTTACTCTATATTCTGATCGGAATTCACTGTCCAGGGTGCTGAAACAGTTACTGCCGATCAGTTAACTCTTTCAGCACCCTGGACAGTGACTATTTACTGACGTCGCCTAGCAACGCTGCCGCAATGACGGGTGCACACATGTAGCCACCCGTCATTACGGCGCCTCATGCACACGACCGTAAAAACACCCGTTATTACGGGTCGTAATTACGACCCGAAATAGCGGGCCCATAGACTTCTGTTAGCCACGGGTACCTTCCCTTTTCTCACGGGAAGGTGCCCGTGCCGTTAAAAAGATAGAACATGTTCTATTTTTTTATTTTACGGGCCGTGCTCCTATACTTTGTAATGGGAGCACGGCTCGGAAAAACGACCGGCTGCCCGTGGCCGGCCGTGCTCATCTCCTGAAATACTCTGTGCTGCCTTAAACTCTGTGGACAGGTCAGGATCCTGTTTCTTTTAAATGCTGCTGGGGAACCCGCTCGATCCACTATATAAGGCTGCGCTACAGTGCTTGGGAATAAGTGACTGGGGCAGAAGAGGATGGAGGCGCAGCCTTATATAGTGGATCGAGCGGGTTCCCCAGCAGCATTTAAAAGAAACAGGATCCTGACCTGTCCACAGAGTTTAAGGCAGCACAGAGTATTTCAGGAGATGAGCGTGCGGATCTTGTGCGGGGTGGTGACTTGCCAATCATGTGAAGGTGTTATTGAGGACAGGAGTGGAGGAGAGGTAACAGACTGAGAGCTACGTAATGGTAAGAGCAGAGTTCACAGCAGCACAGAATATTTCAGGAGAGGAGCGTGTGATTGGCTGCAGAGGCCGCTGCAGCCTGTGATTGGCTGCAGAGGCCGCGGCAGCCTGTGATTGGCTGCAGAGGCCGCTGCAGCCTGTGATTGGCTGCAGAGGCCGCGGCAGCCTGTGATTGGCTGCAGAGGCGGTCACGTGACGTGCGTGACCGCCACTACAGCCTGTGATTGGCTGCAGCGAGTGGCGACATGGATGAAATGTCATCGCTAGAGGCCGGACAGGAGGAATGTAAGTATGAACGTATTTTAATTATTTTTTTATTACATTAAAATTGTATTTTCCGCGCGCCGAGCATGGTACTGTCAAGGTTGCTGAAAGAGTTAGTGCAGCCCATTAAATCTTTCAGCACCCTGGACAGTACCATGCTAGGCGCACGGAAATTACAGGTTCGGTCAGAACTAGTTCGGTCCGAATCGAACTTTTTCGTGAAATTCGGCGAACTAGCCGAACCGAACTTTTCATAAGTTCGCTCATCTCTTGAGCGTAGAGGAAATCATATATTTATTTTTACAGTATATAACAACCAGGGGTAATTAGTGGATGTTCTGCATAAGCCCTTCTGGACCCAGCCTGTTTTGGCCTTCAGTACACAGCCGATTTTTTTCAAATCTGACGTGTTAATTTATGTGGTAATAACTTCGGAATGCTTTTACCTATCCAAGCGATTCTGAGAGTGTTTTCTCGTGACATTTTGTACTTTATGTTAGTGAAAACAATTTGATCGATAGATTTGGTATTTATTTCTGAAAAACACCAAAATTTAGAGAAAATTTGCAAAAATTAGCATTTTCTAAATTTTAAAGTATCTGCTTGTAAAACAGATAGTAATACCACACAAAATAGTAACTAGTTAATATTTCCCATATGTCTACTTTATGTTTGCATTGTTTTTTTAACTTATTTTTATTTTTCTAGGACATTACAAAGCTTATAACTTTAGCAGCAATTTCGTCATATTTTAAAGAAAATTTCAAAAGGACATTTTTTAAGGGACCAGTTCAGTTCTGAAGTGGCTTTAAGGGCCTTATATATTAGAAAATCCCAATAAATCACCCTATTTTGAAAACTGCACCCCTCAAGGTATTTGAATCAGCATTCACAAAGTGTTTTAACCCTTTAGTCGTTACACAGGAATTAAAGCAAAGTAGAGGTGAAATTTACAAATTATTTTTTTTTTTGCCGAAATTAATTTCTAATACATTTTTTTTTAACACAGAAGGTTTTACCAGAGAAATGCAGCTCAATATTTTATTGCCCAGATTCTGCAGTCTTTAGAAATATCCCACATGTGGCCCTAGTGCGCTAATGGACTGAAACACAGGCCTCAGAAGTAAAGGAGCACCTAGTGGATTTTGGGCCTCCTTTTTTTTAGAATATATTTTAGGCACCTTGTCAGGTTTGAAGAGGTCTTGTGGTGCCAAAACAGTGGAAACACCCCAAAAGTTACCCATTTTGGAAACTACACCCCACAAGGAATTTATCTAGGTGTATAGTTAGCATTTTGACCACACAGGTTTTTCGCTAAATATATTGGAATTAGGCCCCATGCACACGAACGTGTTTTTGCGTCCGCAATTCCCCCGAAAATCCACGGGAGAATTGCGGACCCATTCATTTCTATGGGCCCATACACACTATCCGTGTTTTCACGGGTCTCCGCATGTCCGCAAATCCGTGCCGCATAAACTCAGGACATGTCTTATTATGGCCCGCAAATTCGATGCGGACATGCACATAGAAGTCAATGGGCCCGTGGAAATTGCGGATACACCTCCGTGTGTCAACCGCAGTTTGCGGATTTGCGGAAGTGTTGCTAGGCGACGACCGGGAATGAGTTCTGTCATCGTGAAGGCTGGAGACAGTGCAGGAAAGCAGCAGAGAGCAGCAGAGAGCAGCATGGCTTCAATGATCAGCGTGGAGAAGCTAATCATCCTGGTCCAGCACAAGCCCTGTCTATGGGATAAGCCCCTGGAAGAGTATGCTGACAGGAATCTCAAAGATCTTGTCTGGCAGGAGGTCTGCGGTGAGCTGCATCTTTCAGAGTGGGAGAAGGCAACGAAAGCGCAAAAGAAACGCATGGGTAAGTTTCACACCTTGATGCGGTTTCTTATTTTTTTAAAGAGTACTCCTGTCATGTCATAATCACATGCCAGAAGTTTTAATTGGTGAGTGTTGGATCACTGAAACACCCACCAATCGCTGAAATGAAGCTGCAGAAGTGCACGTGAGATTGTGGGGGTCTCATGGTTCGGACCACCACCAATCAAAACGTGACATGTCACTATGAGGGTATGTTCACACACACACTAATTACGGACGTAATTCGGGGGTTTTTGCCCTGAATTACGTCCGCTAAATGCACCGCAATAGCGTGGACAAACATCTGCCCATTGAAAGCAATGGGCTGACATTTGTCTGTTCACACGAGGTGTATATTTACACGCCGCTGTCAAATGACGGCGCGTAAATAGACGCCCGCGTCAAAGAAGTGACCTGTCACTTCTTGGGCCATAAATGGAGCCGTTATTCATTGACTCCAATGAAAAGCAGGGCCAATTACGTCCGTAATGGACGCGGCGTTCAAGCGCCTGCACATGCCGTTACGGCTGAAATTACGGGGATGTTTTCTCCGTTACGAACGCTGTCGTGTGGGCACCGTCAGACGTGGTGGAATTGATGTTGAATTCAATGAGAAAACAGAAAACTGTGGCAAGTCCGCTGTCGTTTCTGCAACGTCTGAATTACCTATCAAATATGCAAATGTTGGTACAGATTTGTTGCGTAAACGCCCCAAATCTGCACCAACATTTTCAGCGAAAAAAACGACATTTCCTAAGTTCTAGTAATGTACACTTCAAATATGTTGATCTGTGATTGTTTTATTTTATATCATAGTTGACTACGTGAAAACACGCTGGAACACGTGCCGTGACCAATTCAAGCGTGAGCTAAATGACAAGGGGAGGAGCGGAGACGGACGGCAGAAAAAAAGACCATACCTATACACAAAACAGCTGTCGTTCCTGCTGGATGTCATGCAGGTTGGCCCGTAAGTATTGCTTATATACTTTGATCATTGTAGTCTGGCCATGTAGTCAGTGGCGTAACTACCGCCGTAGCAGCGGTAGCGACTGCTACGGGGACCACGGCATGAGGGGGCTCCACCATGGCCGGAGGCTCCGCTAGCAGCCGCTATGGCTGCTACAGCGGGACGCCACTGAACACTACGGCAGAGCAGGGAGGTATCTCCCCACTCTGCCATTAAACAAAAGACATGTATCCCCTATCCACAGGATAGGGGATACATGTGTGATCGCTGGCATTGACAGGGAGAACGGGGGACTGAAAGTCCCCTGAAGTTCTCCATCACAAACCTCGGACTTCCGGGCTGTGTCTGCAGCTCCGTAGAAATGAATGGAGCGCCGGTCGCGCTTGTGCGCATATGTGACCAGCGCTCCTTTCACTTTTATTGAGCTGCACAGACGCCGGAAGTCAGAGGTTAGTCATGGAGAACTTCAGGGGACTTTCAGTCCCCAGTTCTCCCTATCGCTGCCAGCGATCACACATGTATCCCCTATCCTGTGGATAGAGGATGCATGTTATTTGTAGGACACACTATAGGTCACATTTTTTGGGGGGGGGGGGGAGGGGCTATATGGCGTTCCCTGCAAGGGGGGGGCTGTATGGCGTTCTCTACAGTGGGGGCTGTATGGCGTTAGCGCCATACAGCCCTCTCTGTAGATAACGCCATACAGTCCCCCTGTAGATAACGCCATACAGTCCCCCTGTAGATAACGCCATACAGTCTACAGTGGGGCGCTGTATGGCGTTATCTACAGGGGGGACTGTATGGCGTGATCTACAGGGGGGGGGCTGTAAAAAAGGCACTATCTACAAGGGGGGGGGGGGTTGTGTGACACCCAGTGGAGGGTGGGCCCCAGTCAAAAGTTTGCTATGGGGCCCAGTCTTTCCTAGTTACGCCCCTGCATGTAGTGATGCATGTGAGTATGTTAAAAGAGTACGTATTGGTGTGGCCAATTATACGGTCTATTCAAGCACATAATTCCCTCTAGGCAGCCCATCGGATAAGCTGCATATGTTTACATAGTGTATTTGCCCTGCTGTAGATATGACGTTAAATTACTTCTAAAATTCCCTAACATTATGTTTTAATTTTCCAACAGAACCAAGGATAATCTGGAGACGGAAGACGACTCAGATGCCACTCTAATAGAAGAGGCTGATGTAGGTTTGGGGAGTGCTAGGTCCACTTCCACTCCTGTGCCTGTGGAAAACACACCAGTGGATAATCCTGTCTGTGCCACGAAACCGGAACCCCAAATTCTACCCCGAGCTAAACGTTGACGTTCTGCCAATCAAGGTACCACACGTACAGAGCCAAGGCAGGAGGTCGACTTGCGTGTTTTAGAACACCTTGAAAAAAGAGCGACAGAAACGGAAGAGGGCACCTTCTGTCGCTCTCTTTCAAATCTGCTAAAAAGAGTGCCAATTGAGAGGCAGATGAGGTGCCAAACAGACCTAATCGAAGTTGTAGAAATTTTTGCAACACATCCAGACCCACGTGAAATCCATCAAGCCATAGAGTATCATAGGCGGGGGTGTGATGGAAGCAACTTCCGCTGTGTCCCTCCAGCACCTGCAGCAACCGCTCAAGCCAGCCAGCAGCCACCATATGAAGCCTCAATGCCATTATTCAGTCAAGATCGTCCAGGGTATGGCATGCCTGGACCTTCGCCACAGCAATATCGTCACATGCAGCAGGGGGAGGCTGTTCCACGACCCCATCACGACCCTGCACCTTCTCAATCATTTTATGATTTATAATTTTGTAATATTATATCGTTTTGTTTTTGTTTCATGACACTGTTTTGTGTAAAGATTAAAAGAAGTTTAATAGTTAATTATGTGTTTGTATTTTTTATTATTGAAAAACATAATGAGGTATTGGTTTGCATTTCTGCCTAATGCAAAGAATCACATTTTTTTTTAAATTAATAAATAATTTTAAAAAAAAACGACAGAAATACATTAGCTCGCAACCTGCGTCAAGGGTACTCATTCTCTTGCGAGTCCCTACTCTACATACTGCAACTTTAAACTACTAACATTTGTAACATAAACAGGAAATACAACAGTCCCTATTAAATGTTAATCTGGCAGACGAAGCACATCCCTTTGCCAAGGAACTGCTCCCTCAGGTGATACAAAATAGTCTGTATACAAATTACGGACTGCCAGTCCAGACACTCCAGGTCTTTCATGTTGTGTGTAGTCCAAAGCAATGGAATTTGTTGAGAAATGGTTCAGCTCTGCGTCCACTGCCGACTCATGAATCCTCAGAAAATTGTGGAGGACAACACAGGCTTGGATAACCTTTGTCACATTTTCAGGATTCATCTGAATGGAGCTCTGGAACACACGCCACTTGCTGCTTAGAGTTCCAAATGCGCACTCCACATACCGTCTCGCACGGGTAAGGCGGTAGTTAAAAATGTGCCTCCGTTCATCTAAGCCACGCATAGGGAATGGACGCATCAGGTGAGGGGACAGTCCGAAACCTTCATCACCCACAATGACAAAGGGTGCTGGTGGTCCTGTAGATCCTAGAAGCTGTCTATGTTCCGGAAGGTCGAGCTGGTTAGATGCTAGCCGTTCACCCATTCTGGAAGCCCTGAAGATGTCAGCATCCGCAGAGCTTCCATAGGCCCCAATATCGACAATTATAAACCGATAGTCACTGTCAGCCAAGGCCAACAGCACCACCGAGAAAAACTGTTTATAATTGAAATACTGTGACCCTGAGTGAGCAGGCTTTTTTACGCGGATGTGCTTACCATCCAGCGCACCAACACAGTTGGGAAACTGTGCTGATTGTAAGAAGCCATCGGCAATCCGAATCCAGTCCTCAGGCTAGGGCTTAGGCATCACTGCTGCTCGAAGTTGCTGCCAGATGACTTCGCAGGTAAGCTTGACAATCTTAGAAATAGTAGAGCACCCCAGCAGAAAATGGAAATGTAGCGATGCAAAGGAGTTGCCGGTTGCAAGAAATCTGTAAAAAAAAAAATATATATATAAAAATATGCACATACAGGAAAAATATCTGCAGCACGGTGACATGGCGGCAATATGCACAGGGGACAAGTATACTAATATTGTTTGCAGGGTAGAGACATGGCGTAGAAGGGGATTTAGGTTTTCTTACCTCAGAGTGACGATCAGGCGTTCCTCTGGAGAAATGCAACATCTCATGGTGGTGTCCTGGAAGGTGAGTCCAGGACGAAGGTCCGCCAGCAGACAGTCAAAAGTTTGAACGGACATACGGCAGTAGCTGAGGAACTTGTCCGGGTGCTGCCGCAGGTCTGAGTACAGCATGTTAAAATGCCCCTTCCTAAGCTGTTGGGAGACAATGGGGTGAACCCAATATCTCCTCCTCGGTTCTTCGTCCAACATTGGTGGTTGCTGTCCAAATCTCCTGGAGAGGAGCCAGTACAGGAGTACATCATCCACATCATCAGAAGACATCTTCGCAGTGAGGAACTGCCAAAAAGCACAGCTATATCAGCAGCGCAATCTGACCGAACTCGCACAAAGCAAAGATCAGGAAAAATGCACAAGGAAATGGCTCCTGAGCGATCATGTGACCTTCTAAAGGGGTTGGGACAAGCTTTTGACATCCTGTTTAACCTTTTTTTTTTCATCCGCATTTTGCGGATTACATACGGATGAACTGCGGATTACATACGGATGAACTGCGGAGGACATTTCACGGAACACGGTCCTGGAATTTGCGGACCAGAAAAACACTACGGTCGTGTGCATGAGGCCTTAGTCTGTAAAAATGAAAATCTACTTTTTTTCTGAAAAAACATAAAAAAAATTAATATTTACAAGGAATAACGAAGAAAATGCACCCCAACATTTGTAAAGCAATGTCTCCCGATTATGGCAATACCCCATATTTGGTAATAAACTGCTGATTGGACCCACAGCAGGGCTCAGAACGGAAGGAGCACCATTTGGATTTTGGAGCACAGATTTGCTGGAATGGTTTTCGGTGCCATGTCGTATTTGCAACGCCCAGAAGGGACCAAAACAGTGGAAACACCCCAAAAGTTACCCCATTTTGGAAACTACACCTCTCAAAAAATGTATCTAGGGGTTTAGCTAGAATTTCGACCACACAGTGTTAAGGATCTGCCAGGCACAGCTTCTGTATCTACGCCGATAAGTAATCAGTCTGCACCTGCTTCTAGGTCTGTGAGACTGACTCCATCTTCCACCACTCAGGATGGCAGGCTTAGGAGTGGGAGAGCCTATCACAGCCTGGCCAGATGGAGCTAGCTCCCGCCCTCTGTCTATTTATACCTGCCTTTCCTGTTCCTCCTTGCTTGTGATTCTTCTCGTGTGGTTTCCTGGCCCTGCTGCAGCTTCGTGAACTAGTTGACCCTGCTTCATATTGACCCTGGCTTACTGACTACTCTCCTGCTCTGCGTTTGGTACCTTGTACACTCCTGGTTTGACTCGTCTCATTCACCACTCTTGTTGCTCACAGTGTTGCCGTGGGCAACTGCCCCTTTTCCCTTGCTTCTGTGTACCCTTGTCTGTTTGTCTGTCGTGCACTTATTGAGCGTAGGGACCGTCGCCCAGTTGTACCCCGTCGCCTAGGGCGGGTCGTTGCAAGTAGGCAGGGACTGAGTGGCGGGTAGATTAGGGCTCACTTGTCTGTTTCCTCACCCCCATCATTACACACAGGTTTTTTTGCAGAATTTAGTGGAATTAGTCCATGAAAATGAAAATCTCCTTTTTTTAATGAAAAAACATAGACATTTTTAATTTTTAAAAGGAATAAAGGAAAAAAAGAACCACAACATTTGTAAAGCATTTTCTCCTGATTACGGCAATATCCCATATGTGGTAATAAACTGCTGATTAGACCCATGGCAGCGCTCAGAAGCGAAGGAGTGCCATTTGGATTTTGGAGCACGGATTTTGCTGGATTGGTTTTCGGTGCAATGTCGCGTTTGCAATGCCCTGGATTGACCAAAGCAGTGGAAACCCCCCAAATGTGACCCCATTTTGGAATCACACCTCAAGGAATTTTTCTAGGGGTATAGTGAGCATTTAGACCCCACGGGTCTTTATTAGAATGAATATCACAATTCTTTCCACTCAAATGTTGAGTTTTCTAATTTTCACAAGGGATAAAGGAGAAAAAAACAACCAATTTTTGGAAAGCAATTTCTCTCGAGTACGGAAATACCCCACATGTGGTCATACGTTTTTTTTTCATTAGAAATGAATTAACCATTTCAGGACTGATCCATTTTTTGCTTTCTTATTTTCGCTTTTCACTCCCCGCATTCCAAGAGCCATAACTTTTTTCTTTTTCCGTCAGTAGAGTGGTGTGAGGGCTTATTTCTTGCGGGAGGAGTTGTAGTTTCTATTGACACCATTTAAAGTACCATAAAATGTACTGGGAAACTGAAAAAAAATTACTTGCGGGCTGAAATTGGAAAAAAATCTCATTCCATTTTTTGGGGGTTTCGTTTTTACAGCTTTCGCCGTGCAATAAAAACAAAAACTTTACTTTATTCTGCGGCTCAATACAATTACGGTGATACCAAATTTATATATATATTTTTTTATATTATACTACTTTTACAAAGAAAAATCTAATTGTTAAAATAAAAATAGTTTTGTCTCACCATATTCAGAGAGCCATACATTTTTTATTTTTCGGTTGATTGTGTGGTGGGAGGTCTTATTCTTTGCGGGACAAGCTGTAGTTTTTACTGGTACCATTTTTGGGTACATAAAAAGTGATCAAAAAGTTGTATTACATTTTTACAGAGCTCAGGTGACAAAAAAAAACTGAGATTTTGGCGGTTTAAACTATTTTAGTTTTTTCGGTGTTCACCGTGCGAGTTAAATAATGGTATATTGTAATAGTTTGGCCTTTTAAGGACTAATGTATTACAGTATATGTTATTTTTACAGGCTTCTGTAACCGCACGGTCGCTGTTCCTGTCAATACACTTTTTTGAAAACATTTTTATTACCTTTTTTTAACTTTTTTTACTTGTCCCATTAGGGGACATTTAGACTTGCAGCTTTGATCGCTGCTAGAGTACATTATACTACCTACGTAGTGTAATGTATTCTAACGATCATTGTGACTTGACAGTCACACTGACAGGAAGCCTAGGAGGACCAGCCTCTGGCTGCTGCTCCGAAGCTTCCGTACATGGCAATCCGGAAGCCATTGTCTGGCCTCCGATTGCCACGACAAGCATCGGCATCCCCCACAATCACTTCATGAGGGCTGCAGATGTGCTTCAAACCCCTTAAATGCGGCGATCGCAATCGGTTGCCGCATTTATGTAACCCCATATGCAAGCAAACCCTCTTCAGGACATACAGTTGCGGTGCAGCGCGGGAAGAGGTTAATGACTATGTACACCTTTGAGGGCATGTTTTTTTTAATAAATAGATTAGTCAATGTGTTTAGTGTAACTTTGTAATTAATCTTTAATAAAAAATTATTTTACATTTCTTCTCTTTAAACTAAATCCGTCAGTCCCGCGGACATGACGGGTTCAGTGTCAGCGGGTAGACATGCAGGATCCATCTGTAAATGATCACATCTAAGGTCATAACATAGATGTCATCGATTACAGGTGGATCCTGCGTGTCAGAGACAGAGGAGGAAAAGGAAGGGGAAAAGATCAGTATATATAGTCAGGGCACCAAATCTATGTAAAAGTAAGCATTTCAAGTATGGTCGCTCAAAAGGGTACTATATTCAGCAGAGTTCTAGAAATCAATCCAGAGACACCAGGTCTGGTGAAAGCAATCATGATCAGCTGAAAGAGAAGATGACAGGTTTTCCATGGTCATCAGGTCATTGACCTTAGACAACCACAATGAAATGGGAGGAGGTCTTGGTTGTTTCCACAACAATGGTATACACATCTTAGCAGCAGCCACAAGATGTCGAAGAAGTGAACGTTTGTACACTGGGAGTGGAATCTCGCAGTGATGTAAGAGGAACAAAGCAGGGCCCATTTCCATGGTCAGATCTGTAACTGTACGAATAACCCTAGTCACTGTCTCCAGAATCTCAAAGGACCAAAAAGTATGTAAAAGTGTGCCCTCCTCAGAATTGCATCTCTAACAAATGGAAGGAGCATCTGGGAACAAAGCATGCAAATGGGTAGGCACACGTTACCATGTCGTTAAAAGTTTATAATTAGATTCCTGAAATCTGGAACTAATAGAGGTCTTGTGCGTTAGGGTAAAGATTCTAGTACATTGTTCACGGGAGAGAGTAACATCAAGGTCTGTTTCCCAATGCAAAAGGTACGTTGGAAGCAATTGGTTCGGGGGTGTCAAGAGAAGTTTATAGGTCAGTGACAAGGTATGGCGCAGAAATTTTTTCCCAAAGCATAGGGTCTCAAAAGTAGTCTTATCTCTAACAATGGAGCTTCTTGCGGGAAAAGTGGGTAGAAAATGCTTGAGTTGGAATGTCTTCCAGCTTCCCAAATCACGAGGCTCTGAAATTGACGAGAGCTCATTTGAGGGCCACTGTAGGTCAGTGCCAAAATGTGTGACTCTAAATTTGTCCGCCTCTGTCCACGCCCTGAACACCGGATCCTCAACTCCAGGAGGGAAAGATGGTTTTCCCAATATAGGATAGAGTGGGAAAGACGCGGGAAGCATGTAAGATTTTACTGCAGGTGTACGACCAGGGCCGCCATCAGGGGGGTATTAGGGGTACTACTGTAAGGGGCCCGGCCAAACTTAATTGAAAGGGGGGCCCAGCAACTGCCGCGACTTGCCTATGGTAGAAAAAAACAGGCCCCTGCAATGGGGCCTGTTCGTTTCACAAAAAGTATGTCGTGAGCTGCGGGCCCCCCCTCTCGTCAAACACCGCCGGCAAACACCTCCCGCTTGCGCGCAAATGCCCGCTCGCGCGCGCACACCCGCGGACGACACGCACGGACGGGCACACATGGACAGCGGCGCACACACTTACCTGGGCCAGCCGCCACCTCCTCCGCCTCCTCCGGCTCCTCCTCCGTCTCTGCCTCCGCCTCCTCCTCCTTCACCTCCTCCTCCTCCGCTTCCTCCTCCTCCTTCCTCCAGAGCGTAGCTGCGTAAGGAGAGGGGGAGGAGTCCAGTTGTAGCGCGGCGGCAGGCGTTCTACGATCCCCGCCATTTTCTGGAGCCTGGCTGGAGGTGAAGGACTGGACGTCTGGACCGAAGATATCGCCTGACAACGAGGACTGGAGTGGGAGCCAGCAGCTCTTCTGACACAGTGAGTAAAGTGTCTCAAAGTGCTGATTATGTATTGCCCTGTTCACACAGAGTATTTTGCAGACAGAAAAAACAGATTTTGACCTGCCCACACTATCTTGCCGCGTTTTTTGCTGCGTTTTTTGCCCCCGGCGATTGAGGACAGCAGACAAAAAACGCAGCGAAAAATGCATTTTCTGCCTCCCATTGATTTCGATGGGAGGTCAGAGGCAGAATCGCGGCAAGAAAGGACATGCTGCTTTTTATTTTTTCCACGACTGGCTTCCATTGATTTCAGATTAAATCAATGGGAGGCGGTTTTGGACGTTTTTTGGTGCTGATTCTGACGCAGTGTCCTCGTCAATATCAAGGCCCAAAAACTCTGTGAACTGGGCCTTATTGTTAGGGTAGGAACACACTAGGCATGAACGCTGCAGATTTTATGCAACACATTTTATTGCGGAAAATCCGCAGCGTATTACAGTCGCAGCAGAGTGGATGAGATTTGAACAAATCACATCCACACACTGCAAAAAAAATTGACCTGCGGTGTGGTTTTTTAAGCCGCAGCATGTCAATTTATGCTGCAGAATCGCTGCTCTTCTGTTGCGAAAATGCTGCGGTTCTGCCGCAAAAATCACAAATGATAAAAAAAAAAGGTATTTTTTAAAATTTATAAAAAGTTTAGGCTGGGTTCACAAAACGTATTTTCAGACGTAATGGAGGCGTTTTACGCCTCGAATTATGTCTGAAAAAAGGGCTCCAATACGTCGGCAAAAATCTGCCCATTACTTTCAATGGGCTTTACGATGTTCTGTGCCGACAACCTATCATTTTACGCGTCGCTGTCAAAAGACGGCGCGTAAAATTACAGCCTCGTCAAAAGAAGTGCAGGACACATGATGGACATGTGTCTTTTTTCAGCCGTACTAACTATGTAACTATGTAACTATGTAACTTCTTGGGACGTTTTTGGAGCCGTTTTCTCATAGACTCCAATGAAAACAGCTCCAAAAACGGCTGTAAAAACGCGAGTTGCTCAAAAAACTTCTGAAAATCAGGGGCTGTTTTCCCTTGAAAACAGCTCCATATTTTCAGACTTTTTTTGTGCTGTCGTGTGAACATACCCTCACCCCGGCCGTAGTCCTGGCGACGCGATCCTCTATTCTTAGCGCAGCCCGGCCTCCTGTCATGAAGTTTCATCCTATGTGACTGCTGCAGTGGTCACATGGTCTGCGGCGTCATCCCAGGAGGCGGGGCTACGTTCAGAAGAGAGACGCGTCACCTAAACTACGGACGGGGCAAGTCTAAACTTTTTTTTCCCTGCAGGATTCCCGCAGCGGACATGCCTCACGAAACCTGCACCACTATTTGGTGCGGTTTTGCTGGCGGAATTCCCCGCGGCTACCGGGGCAGATAAGCTGTGTAGTTTTACTCAGCATATCCGCCTAGTGTGTTCCTACCCTTATGATGTCAGTTGGTCCAGTAGAATGTGTAATTATTTTTTTTGGTGAACCAGCTTAAAAAAATACAAAACTTTTGTGTGAGGCTGGGTTCACACGAGCATGTTTGGTCCGTAAAGGACGGAACGTATTTCGGCCGCCAGTCCCGGACCGAACACACTGCAGGGAGCCGGGCTCCTAGCATGATAGTTATGTACGACACTAGGAGTCCCTGCCTCTCCGTGGAACTACAGAAGGGGCTGGACGGAGCCTGCAGGGCTGAAGAGAAGCCTCCATGACCTCCCTGGTAGGGAAAGGGTTAACTTGTGAGGGAGAGTTGGAGGGAGTTGGAGGGGGTCAGGGAGGAGTCAGGGGGCCGTTGCTGCTCTTCCCGCTGTTTTCGGCATTGAGCCGGAAGCAGCGGAGGGAGTAACACAGTAAGGACAAGCTCCCCGTTGCCCGCGCTCGTACAGCATGTCAGAGGCATTTTTGTTAGAGCAGCTGCGTGCTGCTGCTGTGCACCACGGTCCCGGATGGCTGGAGGAGACCGTGGCTGCATTAGCGAGGATCCCGGACGCCGTGTTGCCATGTCAGGCCCGGCGTTCGGGGTCTGTTGCAGGGGACAGGCTCCCCTCCCCCGGCCCCCTTCCTAGCATGGCGGCGGGGGGGGAGTCGGCAACAACTGCTCCTGTCCGGAGCAGGCAGAGAGCGTTGCCGGGGGTGACGGCGACGCAGGCCGGGTCGACCCGTCCCTCCCGGCGGTCTCGACCTCCAGAGCGCCTTAGTCCTGAGACAGTCCCGCGGACACGGCGTCGCAGAGGGAGCCCGATCTCGGACGCTGCAGGCCAGGCAGCTGGGGGGACCGCCCCTTCCCAGGCCCTGCGTCCTGGCAGGAATCCCAAGCCGCGACGGGGTCCGGCGGTGAGCAGGGAGTCGCAGGCCGGGCTCCCTGTCACCCCTCCACCATCGGATGGAAGATCTGGAAGACGAGGTACGGCCGCCCCGCCTGGTGATGTTCCGGCCAGGGGGCAGGCCTCTTCAGGATCAGCGAGACGGACGCCTAGATCTGCAGCGACGTTGAGGCAACAGGTCCAGTCGGAAGTCTGGGTTCCATCGGTCGGGCGGCAGGTTGCCGGCCCATCAGTCAGCGCTTCATCATCTCCGATCCGAAGATGTCGGTGGGATGGCCAGTCGTCTGCGAGAGAGGAGCTGGAGGAAGGTGAACTGGACGTGTATCGTCGAGGTCAGGATGGTCCGGCTGACGGGAACACAGCGCCTGTGCGGCCCGGTGAGTGTGTAACTCCATCATTGTCGTATCCAGCGATTTTTATGTCGGGTGTCAGCGGGGGGGCTGCTAGCGTCGCATCGGTGGGCGGTAGTGGCGCGGGCGGGCGCGATGGCGCGGGTCTGGCAGATTTAGTGGGTTGCTTGAGGGAGCTGGTCGGGCGCCTGGATAGGGCGGCGGCGCCTGTAGTTTCGGAAGTGTCCCCGGCGGTAGTGTGGGAGGGCCCCAGGGACGTGGGATTGGTACAGGCGCGGCCCGTGCTGGCGGTTAGGGAGGCGGTCGCGGTGTCGGTACAGACCGAGGCACAAAAGGATGGAGATCGGGTGCATATTGATGACCGTGCTCGGGGGGAGGTGTACGTTTGTTTCGAGGGTCCGTTGGGGGCGCATTTAAAGCAGGAGGTGCGCGAGCGGATCTGGAAGGACGAATATGTGGAGATTTTTTCTCTCTTGCCGCTCGCTATATTTAATTTGGATAAGAGCAAGCGGGACGAGAGTAAAAAGGACGAGGAAGAACGGCGGCGGTATAGGCTTATCCCGCAAACGTTCGTTAATTGGTCGCAGGCGTTCGCCATATTGGCTAGTGTGATAGGGGAAAAGGCGCCGGAAAATTGTTCGGCGTTGTTTTGTTATTTTGATGCCATTGGGGAGGCTCATAGGGCGTATGGGGGTCAGGCGTGGCTGCGGTACGATGAGCAATTCCGTCAGCGAAAAGCGGTTCGGCCGGCGATTCGGTGGGACCAGAAGGATATTGCTCTCTGGTTACGGGTTACGGCTCCGGTTAGGCAGTCCTTTCCCGGTAGCGCCGGCCAGGGAGGCCAGTCTAGTCAGGTTGGACAAAGCGGCGGGGGAAAGGCGGGTTTTTGCTGGCAATTTAATGAAGGCCAGTGTAAGTTCGGGGCCACGTGCAAGTTCAAGCACGTGTGTTCCGAGTGTAATGGGGCTTCACACGGGGCGGCAAAATGTATGCGGAAAAAGAGGTCAGGAAACCAGCCCTCCGCGGCTGGTCAAGGGGGTGTCGCCGGTGAGGGTGGAAAAGATGGCCCCTTATCTAAATGAGTATCCGGATAGGGCGGCGGCTAAGTTGCTTTACGAAGGGTTTCGTGTTAGTTTTGTTATTCCTCCGCCTCCTTATGAGGTTCCGGTTACGCGGAGGAATTTAAAATCGGCTTACTTGCATGCAAAAGTCGTGTCGGAAAAGTTGTTAAAAGAAGTTTCGTTGGGCCGCATGTCGGGGCCGTTTGTTGAGTCGCCGGTAAAAGATTTAGTTGTGTCCCCGTTGGATATTGTCCCTAAACGCGAGCCCGGAAAATTTCGTTTGATTCAACATTTATCGTATCCCAAGGGTTCGTCGGTAAATGATGGGATTGATCACGAGTTGTGCTCCGTAGTTTATACCTCATTCGATAAGGCGGTGGGGTTAGTGCGGGCTGCGGGTCCAGGTGCGCTGCTAGCAAAAACCGACATCGAGGCGGCGTTCAGGTTGTTGCCGGTTCATCCAGAAAGCCAACGGCTGTTGGGTTGTTTTTGGAATGGGGCTTTTTACGTGGATCGGTGCCTTCCGATGGGGTGTTCCCTTTCTTGTGCATACTTCGAGGCGTTTAGTAGCTTCGTGGAGTGGGTAACGAGGGTAGCATCCGGGGTCGACTCGTTGATCCATTACTTAGATGATTTTTTGTGCGTTGGCCCGGGGGGTTCGCCGGTTTGCGGTAATTTGCTTCATGCACTACAGAAGGTGGCGAGGGATTTTGGGATTCCTTTGGCGCCAGAAAAAACGGAGGGCCCGGTAGCGACGATTTGTTTTTTGGGAATCGAAATAGACTCGGTGGCAATGGAGTGTCGTCTCCCTGCGGATAAGTTGGGTGCTTTGAGGCTGGAGGTTCGGCGGGCTTGTAGAATGAAGAAAATGACGCTGCGGGAGCTTCAGTCGCTGCTGGGGAAGTTGAATTTCGCCTGCCGGATTATGCCGATGGGGAGGGTGTTTGGTAGGAGGTTGGCGGCGGCAACGGCGGGAGTGCGTGCGCCGCATCATTTTGTGCGGCTCAAGGAGGAGCACCGAGCTGATCTTCAGGTTTGGGATGACTTCTTGGGCCAGTACAATGGTCGCTCGCTATGGATGGCCCCAGCGCAGGATACGAGTGATTTGAATATTTTTACGGATGCGGCTGGGGCGGGCGGTTTTGGAGCTTACGGGGGAGGTCCGTGGTGCGCAGGTCAATGGCCGGCTAGCTGGGTGTCCAGTGGACTCACGCGGAATCTGGCCCTGCTCGAGCTGTTTCCCATCGTGGTGGCGGCTACCATTTGGGGGGACAGGCTCAGGGATAAGAAGGTCCGTTTTTACTGCGACAACATGGGGGTGGTGCTTGCCATTAATAACATCACGGCGTCCTCTCCTCCGGTAGTTCAATTGTTGCGACATTTAGTGTTGGTGTGTTTGTCGTTGAACGCGTGGGTGGTGGCGGTGCATGTCCCGGGTGTACGGAATTGTATCGCTGATGCTCTTTCTCGCTCGCAGTGGGACCGGTTTCGGCAATTGGCACCGGGAGCGGAACGTCTCGGTTTGGCTTGTCCGGAGCATCTTTGGGATCTGGTATCGGTCCCGTAGAACAACTGTTACAAAGGTCCTTGGCGCGCACGACGTGGAGTGCTTATGCTGCTTGTTGGAGGCAGTGGGAGGAGTGGGTAAGAGAGTTGGGTGACGTCAATACGGATAGAGACAGGTTGGTGGCACTTT
Organism: Rhinoderma darwinii; assembly: GCF_050947455.1. NCBI lineage: Eukaryota > Metazoa > Chordata > Amphibia > Anura > Rhinodermatidae > Rhinoderma > Rhinoderma darwinii. The sequence continues at coordinate 400,950,122 of NC_134687.1, forward strand.
TGTACTGGTTAGGGGACGCCTGGGAGGCGGGGTTTTCAGTGGCGAAGGTGAACCGGTTCATATCTGCGGTGGCGTTTGGGTTTAAGTTGCGGGGCTTTCAGGATGTATCGAAGGAATTTCTGGTATCGCAGGCTTTGAAGGGGTTGCGCCAAGGTAGGGTGGAGGCGGATAGTAGAAGGCCTGTGTCGTTTGCTTTGCTTAGCTCGTTGGGCGGTTCATTAGCATCGGTCTGTCGTTCTTCAGACGAAATGGATTTGTTTCGGTTGGCTTTTTCGTTAGCGTTCTTTGGGGCATTTAGAATAGGTGAGTTGGTGTCGCCAAGTACCAAACAGGCAGGGGGGCTGAGATCTGGGGAGGTGAGCCTATTCGCAGATCGGCTGGAGGTATGGTTGCGTCGGTCAAAAACTGACCAAGTAGGGAAGGGTAAACTGATAGTTTTGTTCGCCCTCCCGGGGTCGGTTATGTGCCCAGTAGAGTGCATGCAGGGTTTTACGCCAAACAGGGGGTCTCCAGATTTGCCTTTGTTACGTCATGTGGACGGGTCGTTTTTGTCCAGGTTTCAGTTTGGAGCTGTATTTAAAAAATGTTTGACGGCGGTTGGTGTCGCGGCAGGCTCATATTCATCTCATTCCTTCAGGATTGGCGCAGCAACAGAAGCGGGGCGCTGGGGGTTGGATGATGAGGGGGTGAGGCGTATTGGTCGTTGGGAGTTTAACAGGTTTAAGTCCTATGTCCGCCCCCATATGTTATGAATTTTGTTGTTAACGCTTTAAAAATGTTATATGGTGGTGCCTAATTGTTTTTTCCGTTTCAGATTCGCCTCCGTGTTTGGTGTGGTTGATGGGTCATTCTTACGTGCACTGGGGGGCTTTGAGGGCGGACGTCCGCCCGGATGGTCGCCAGTTGCGCATTCCGCGACAGGATGCGGTTGTGCATTGGCTGGGTTTTAGAGGTATGTCGTGGAGCAGGGTGTTGGCGGAATTCCAGACATATGCTCGGCTTGATAGGGTTCCGGAGGTCTTAGTGTTGCACGTGGGTGGGAATGACTTAGGAGTCCGCCCCTTTCGTGAGTTGGTGCGGGATATCAAACATGATATGTTGTGTTTGTGGGTATCTTATCCCAAGTTGGTGATAGTGTGGTCGGACATAGTCCCAAGAAAGCATTGGCGGTTAGCTAGATCTGTGGAGAGAGTCAATAAGGCTCGCATTAAAGTTAATCGGGCGGTGTCCCGTTTTGTGGCAAAAAACGGGGGCATTTGCGTGAGGCATAGGGATTTGGAGTCAGGAGTGGGGAATTTCTGGAGGAGTGACGGGGTTCATCTGACCGAGGTTGGCATTGATCTTTGGAGCTTGGCGATAGCAGAAGGCATAGAAAGGGCGGTGGTGGTGTGGAGGAACTCACAGGCTTAAGGTGGTCAAGGCCTGTTTCGCTGTGGCGGGGGGAGTCCTTGAGGCCAGTCAGTACAAAATGGTGGGGGGGTCGCATCGGGGGTATGCGTCCCCCAAAAAAGGTACATGGTTGAAGACTTCATCGGGTGTTATCCCTTTGAAGTGGTCTTCTGGTAGAAGGTATATCACTTGAAGGCTTCATCGGGTGTTATCCCTTTGAAGTGGACTTCTAGTGGTCGGTATATCACTTGAGGGCTTCATCGGGTGTTATCCCCTTGAAGTGGACTTCTAGTGGTTGGAGCCATCTGCAGAGGTGAACGGTGCTTCCGAGCTGGTTTACGGCTGGAGGTAATTAGTGGTTTGCAGATGGCTAACTCGGTGTGTTCTTAAAAAAGGAATATCTGAAAGGGCTTCAAGGACTTCCTCTGCTCGGGTTAATGTTAACGTTAAATTGTTATTTACGTTTCTGACCCATGTTGGGTCATGTGAATTATTAGAAGGAATTCTCTGGTGGATTCCTAACTAGTTATCCGAAGGTTTCGGATTTAAATTGTTTTTATAAAACTGTAAAATTAATAAACGGCTGCTGTGGCCATTTCACATCCAACCTCGGTGTCACGTGTCTTTCCTAAAGGTGGGGGTGGGGGGATAGGATGGGGTAAAGGAAGGTTCGTTAACACACGACTCTACTTAGGCAGGTCAAGAAGGGGCTGGACGGAGCCTGCAGGGCTGAAGGGAAGCCTCCATGACCTCCCTGGTAGGGAAAGGGTTAACTTGTGAGGGAGAGTTGGAGGGAGTTGGAGGGGGTCAGGGAGGAGTCAGGGGGCCGTTGCTGCTCTTCCCGCTGTTTTCGGCATTGAGCCGGAAGCAGCGGAGGGAGTAACACAGTAAGGACAAGCTCCCACCCTCCCGCCCTTGGTTTGTTACGTGGTGGGTCTTTGCGTACGTCCATATAGGAGTGTTGTGTTTTATTTGTGTGCTTATCTAACATGTTTTTCCTTTTTTCCTGAGTAGGTTCTGGTGTCATGGCAGCTGGCGGGGGGAGTCCTTGAGGCCAGTCAGTACAAAATGGTGGGGGGGTCGCATCGGGGGTATGCGTCCCCCAAAAAAGGTACATGGTTGAAGACTTCATCGGGTGTTATCCCTTTGAAGTGGTCTTCTGGTAGAAGGTATATCACTTGAAGGCTTCATCGGGTGTTATCCCTTTGAAGTGGACTTCTAGTGGTCGGTATATCACTTGAGGGCTTCATCGGGTGTTATCCCCTTGAAGTGGACTTCTAGTGGTTGGAGCCATCTGCAGAGGTGAACGGTGCTTCCGAGCTGGTTTACGGCTGGAGGTAATTAGTGGTTTGCAGATGGCTAACTCGGTGTGTTCTTAAAAAAGGAATATCTGAAAGGGCTTCAAGGACTTCCTCTGCTCGGGTTAATGTTAACGTTAAATTGTTATTTACGTTTCTGACCCATGTTGGGTCATGTGAATTATTAGAAGGAATTCTCTGGTGGATTCCTAACTAGTTATCCGAAGGTTTCGGATTTAAATTGTTTTTATAAAACTGTAAAATTAATAAACGGCTGCTGTGGCCATTTCACATCCAACCTCGGTGTCACGTGTCTTTCCTAAAGGTGGGGGTGGGGGGATAGGATGGGGTAAAGGAAGGTTCGTTAACACACGACTCTACTTAGGCAGGTCATGTCCCGTACTGAAAACATGATTATGGTACGGGACAGTTGTCTCGCAGCGAGGCAGGGACTCCTAGCGTCGTACATAATTATGATGTTAGGAGCCCGGCTCCCTGCAGTGTGTTCGGTCCGGGACTTGCGACCAAAATACGGTCCGTCCTTTACGGACGTAACATGATCGTGTGAACCCAGCCTGAGGCTTTGTTCACAGCTGCGTTGGAGGCTCCGTTGCAGATCTGACAGAGAATACCGGATAGAGTAGTGCAGCATGCTGCACTATTGTTTTCGTTAAAATAACCGACACCCCAACGGAAATCCGACAAAACCCATTAAAGTCAATGGGTTTCGTTGGCAGCAGGTGTTGTCTGTTGTGCAGTGGAATAAGCGCTTCTTAATTTTCCGTTGCTCTGCTCTAACAGAGGAGAATAACGGAAAGCTGAACGCAGGTGTGAACCCAGCCTAACATTTTGGGCATTTTGAGTAAAATAAAACTTGCCCTCCCATGCAGGCGGAGCTTGTACAGAGCGGCGGTCAAGCATGTACTCTGCTGTTTCCGTCATTCCCATAGACTTTGAATGGAAGCGTGCACGCTTGACCACCGCTCAATTCAATGTCCCCCTCACTGTGGGGGGTGCAGTGAGGAGGATCTGGGGGTTTGGGACCCTCATTCTTATGAACACAAAAAAAAAAATGTAACTGTTAAGCCACCTGCTGGCCTCACTTTCTTGCTTGCCGCTCCGTTCCCTCGTTCTGGTCCCAGTTGTCCGGGATCCAAGATGGCTGCTACTGCCTCAGACTTGCATATAGAAAGCGTTGCCTGCCAGTCTGAGACATGCCGCCCACCTCCTTCACTGCTCTCGGAATCTCTGTGTCCATCTCTTCTGACACGTCTGGCTTCTTGAAAGGGGTTCCGTCTGCAGCAACATCCTCACTGACAGCGCCAGGGTTGACATGAATCATCTTCTGTATGTAAGTATATCACATTGTATGCTTGTAACGGTCTTATATGTTTTATTGTCTGTGTTTTTTCACAGGTTTCAGTATCTTGGACTATGTAAGATCGTCGTAGGATCAAATTTTTACCAATAAAATGAAGAAAAATACAATTGCTAGGGTTTGGCTGATACCAACCCCTTTTCCCTAGTACCCAACGTACCAGGGGTACTGGGAAGAGCCGAGGACTATTGGGTGGCCCCTGGGGTGGCCACAGGCTGTTGTTTTTAGGAAGGGAGGGAACCAATAGCCATGGACCTTCCCATCCTGATAATTTCAAACTGCGGTTGTTGGTTTTTCTTGGCTGGATAGAGAAATAGGAGGACCCCACATGTTTTTTTGTTTAATCATTTATATTTTTTTAAGAAAAACATTGCACTGTGCTATAAATACAAAAATATATATAAAAAATGGAGAAAATCAATAGCTGCAGTCTGATTATCCGTATGGGAAGGTCCATGGCTATTGGTCCCCTCCCATCCTAAAAACACCATCCTGCGGCAAATTTAAAATTGTTCATAACTTGGTCAAAAATGATCGTTTTTCAAAATAAAAACCACTGTTGTTATCTACATCACAGCGCTGATCAGATTATGTAGGAGATAGGGCACTTATAATGTGGTGACAGAGCCTCTTTAAGTACAGAAGATGATTCATGTCAACCCTGGCACGGTCTTGCTCCGTCCTCCACTGACGCGCTGTCAATGAGGATGTTGCTGCAGCCGGAACCCCTGTCAAGAAGCCAGCAGGACAAGTGTCAGAAGAGATGGACACACGCTGACATCATCGGTGCTTGGAGAGCAATGAAGAAGGTGCATGTCTTAGATTTGCAGGTAATGCTTTCTATATACAAGTCTGAGACAGCACCAGCCATCTTGGATTCTGGAAAACGGGGACCGGAATTAGTAAGCAGAACCAGAAGCAAACGAGGCCAGCAGGTAAGTTATCAATAATTTTGCAGTATTTAATTTGTTGTTTTTTTGGACTGAATGGTTGCTTTTTAACCAGTAAGCAGCAGCTCCAGTGTGCGTCTAGCTGGGGTGTATTTACGTTGCTGAGCGGTCTCATGCTGCAATCTAGCACATCTTGACATAATGCTCAACGTCAGAAGCGTTAACCCTAAAGTTTAAAACTCTGTAGAACTAATGACGAAGCTCCTTACAAAATGTATATATATTTATTTTTTCTTTCACTTAATAAGTTTTATTATTTCTAAAGGTCGAAAGCACTGAAGAGCAATCCCAGCGACGCCAACTGCTGTGTCTGGATAATGCAGATGGAGCGGCTCAGCTTCAGTGTGTGGTAAGCACTTGTGAGCTTGATGCCCCCCTGCTGAAGAGAAGACTGCAAAGGTAAGTGTAAAATGAATAAATGAGTTACATATAGAAATAGAATAATATTTACACACAGGGGTGTAACTACATTGTGCCGCGCCACACGCCACACTTTTGAATAGCCTCGTCCACCTTAAGCATGAACCCCAGAACCAACATAAAAATATTTAAAAAATTTACTCCCCACTACTCGCTCCTCTTGCCTTCATGGCCTGGTACACAAGGCCCACTGCCACATCCGGCCGGGCAGCATCAGGAAATTATATGAGACGCAGCATACACCGTCCTAACACTTCGTTAAATACGAGGATCCGGTTTTAAGTGGCGCTCGCCCATTCCAGGTCGACCCACCCCCCCTCTGGCCGCAATTGTTATGCCACTGTTTTAACAACCTTTTTTCACTCTGCTCTTATGCATCTATTTTTGATCATAGATGGGCTTTTAAGATTGTACCAAAACAAATCCTGTATCTTCTATTTTGTTTATGTGAACCTGTCGGCCTGTTAATGTTGCCCTAACTGAGAGCAGTATGATATAGTGACAGGTGATTAAACTAAACTTTGTGTTACTGTAATGAAGGGGGTAAGGAAACAGACAAGTGAGCCCTAATCTACCCGCCACTCAGTCCCTGCCTACTTGCAACGACCCGCCCTAGGCGACGGGGCACAACTGGGCGACGGTGCCTACGCTCAATAAGTGCATGACAGACAAACAGACAAGGGTACACAGAAGCAAGGGAAAAGGGGCAGTTGCCTACGGCAACACCGTGAGCAACAAGAGTGGTGAACGAGCCAAGACAAACCAGGAGTGTACGAGGTACCAAACGCAGAGCAGGAGAGTAGTGAACAAGTCGAGTCAAACCAAGAGTGTACGAGGTACCAAACGCAGAGCAGGAGAGTAGTCAGTAAGCCAGGGTCAATATGAAGCAGGGTCAAATGGTTCAAGAAGCTGCAGCAGGGCCAGGAAACAAAACGAGAAGAATCACAAGCAAGGAGGAACAGGAAAGGCAGGTATAAATAGACAGAGGGCGGGAGCTGGCTCCGTCTGGCCAGGCTGTGATAGGCTCTCCCACTCCTAAGCCTGCCATCCTGAGTGGTGGAAGATGGAGTCAGTCTCACAGACATAGAAGCAGGTGCAGACTAATTACCTATGGGCATGGATACAGAAGCTGTGCCTGGCAGATTCTTAACAGTTACTCTAAAGTGCCGCGTCATATAAGAGAAGTCATAGCTTTAGCACTGGCTTGTGTCCATTGTTAGGGCAGCATGAGTATGCTAAAAGGTACCTTTTCGAGGGGTTTTCCAGTCCCTAAAAATGTATGGCCTATCCTCAGGATAGGCCATCAATAGTTTATGGGTCGGTCCGAGCGCTGCTTCCTCTTCATTTCTTTTTTAAATCAAACAACTGTTTATTGAAAATACACAATATACATCTGTCATCTGCTATAAATCCACTTTCAGCAGAGAAATAAAATTTACATTACACATATCATCTTTTCGTATAAATTTTGTGTATACATTACATATTTCCCATATGGTTCTTTAATAACATCCCCACCCCCCAACCTTAACTCCCTTCCACACCCCTTCCCCCCCTGCGCGTCCATGTCTCTATCCCTTGATATATCTCACTCCACTTTTATTGACCTCCCAATCCATAGTATTGTGCCCATTTACCCCATTGCTTATCATATTTATGAATCGCTCCACGTTTCATATATATTCTTCGCTCCAAAGCCACCGTATAAGTAACATAACTCACTAGTTCAGAAACCTCCGGGGGATCCCCCTGTCGCCAGTATTTAGCAATCAATTTTCTTGCGTGATATAGTACTTTTTTAATGGATAGCAATTCAGCCTTATCTTCTTCCACCCCTCCCATGCAGCCCAACAGGTATATCTTAGGATCCAGTGGGAATTCCCTGCCATATATCCGAGACACCATTTCTTTAATCTCTCCCCAGTATCCGTGCAACCTCGGACAACTCCAGAACATGTGTTTCAGATCTGCCCCATCCAATAAACATCTTTGACATTCCATTGTAGATCTAAGCCTCATTTGCCAGAGCACCTTAGGTGTTCTATACACTCTGTGTAGGAGAAAACGCTGCGACCTCCTATGCGCCACACTAAGGGAGAGGACTTTCGGTGACTCTAATATTTCCCCCCACTCGTCCTCTGTCAATGTCCCCACATCTCTTTCCCATTTTGTTTTAACTTCTGCCATCGGATCTCCTAGAAATTTGAGAAGCAGCGTGCCATATACTAGAGATATAAGCCCTTTTGTGTCTCTTGCCCCCAGTATCTGTTCCACCACTCCCATACTGGAACAACCCATATCCAGCACCCTTGCCTGTGCTTGTGCCGCATGCCGCAGTTGAAGGTATTGATAAAATAACCTATGGGGGAGGCCAAACTCTTCCTGAAGCTGTGAGAAAGGTTTAAAAATTCCCTCATCATATAGCTGACTCACCATTCGAACTCCATTTTGCTCCCACTCCTGAAATCCCTCCAGTGTGCTAACCTCCCCAAGGTATGGATTGTTCCAGATGGGCATGTAATTAGAGCACCCCGTAACTCCCAGTAAGGCCTTACATTCCCACCAAACCTTATGAAGCAATAACAAGGTAGGTTTTCCTCTCGCCTCCCTCTTCAATTTATGGGATTCCAAGGCCTCTAGCATACTCATGCGTTGCCCCATGTAGAATAGCAGCTTCCCCCTGGAATCCCAATCCTCTCTATCTTTCCATCCTGCAAAGTGCTGCAACTGCGCCGCCAAGTAATATACCCACGCATTTGGGATAGCCAACCCACCTTGCTCCTTTGGTAACTGCAATTTTTCCATTTTAATTCGAGGAATCCCCCTTTTCCACACCAAGTCCCTGAACAGGTTATGAATCCTCCTGAACCAATACTTAGGTAACCACATTGGAGCATTGTGTACCACATAAAGGATCTGGGGCATTAAAATCATTTTAATTAAGTTCGCCCGTTCCCAGTGCTGAGAGCGGTAACTTCAACCAAATTTTTGATCTATCTCGGATTTTTTCCAATAGGGGTTTCACATTTAGGGCAACAAAGTCCTGCACCTTTGCCGAAACTGTAATCCCCAGGTACTTAAATTCCTTCACACAGGGTATATTCACCCCTCTCACCACCACCGTCAGACTCAAAGGGGTAAGCGGCATTAGCACTGACTTATTCAGTTGATTCTCAACCCCGAGAATTTACCAAAGCTTTCCAGCACATTCATAACTGCCGGCAACGACCGATCTAGTCCCCTTAAAAATAACAAAACATCATCCGCATATAAGACTATACGTTCCTCTAAGTCCCCATATCTAAATCCTTCAATATCCAGATACTGCCTCACAACATTCGCTAAGGGCTCAATTGCTAAAGCAAATAACAACGGGGATAACGGGCATCCCTGACGCGTCCCCCTTTCCAGAGCAAAGATCTCAGACATCCTTCCAT